>NC_053420.1:18670912-18768412 GCF_016859285.1 Xiphias gladius | reverse complement strand
GCACACAAACATGGGGGGGGGGGCACACACATGCACCCACCCACACACACACAACACACAACACACACCTGCTTTTAAAGTCATCTCGGTGCTGTTGCACCATGACACACCCAACCACATTAACTCATTAACCTTATTCAAGTATTATTAAACCAATGTAATGTAAATATAATGGATAAAATCAATGTAATTTTGGTATTTCTGAAGTAAACTGTGTTGTTGTTTCCAAACCTGAACAGCATGTTTTCTTGTGCTGCTGTCTCTCTGTCCCTCCCTGCCCTGTGTGGCTTTCAAACATTTTCTCTGCTGTTTTTACAACTTATACAATCAATTTTAGTGATTATTAACTTAAAACACAAACTAAGTCACCTTCCTTAAAGCATCAAAGTGTACCATATCACTTAAAATTGTTAACATTTCAAATGCTTACATTTGTCAAAGTAAATGAGGTAGTTAAACAGCAACTAAACCATCCATGGCAGTCAATCATTTTATACCCAAAAACGACACCAGCCAGAGGTGTATCTGGAAGGCTGCTTTATTGTTTGGAAATAGATTCGTGCTCAAACGAAGACATTCTTTCATTGATTCTCATGTAATTGTCCCATGTGGCTGTGCAACACATGTCCTCTCTCTGACTGTATTAGTGGCAAGAGATAATGACAGTCAAAAGGTTGTTGTTTTTTTATTTTTATTTTCAGTTAGCCTATTTTCAGCAAAGAAAAGAAATTTATCTCAGTCATGCTACAAAAGAATGGCCTCATATACCGATTGGTAAACCAATATTTGGAAATGAACAGAAGTGTAAAACAGAAGGCAAGCTGTTCTCTTACTAGCCCAAGAGCCAGTAAACAGAACACACAGAGAGAGCACTTGTACTACATGACTCTACAAGATGTTAGTCCAGACAGTCTAATCTAGGTGGTGAGTTTTCAGTTTACAAGTTAATTTTGAACTCAATACATCGTTTCTATCGTGCTCCATTTTGATTCACGCCCATGGGTTTTGAGATCCTCATTGCTGATTTTATTGACAGACTAAATAGGAAGCTAAAAAGGCACGTGCCGTTAAGAGATATTGCACCATAAACAAACACACAGACAGTTAAGACAAATAACTCTTAAATCATTAAATATATCATATTGAAAGTGACCACAAAATTAAAGATCAACCCCAAACTGCAGCAGTGTGTTAAGTGGAAACATGGAGCAGGGTTAGAGCTGAAACAAGCAAACATTTGTCACACAAAGTGAGCTGTGGCTCATACTGGGGCACACTGGTTAACCAGCAGTTGCCTGCAAAATGCTGTGAGTGTGTGTGTGTGTGTGTGTGTGTGTGTCTCTCTGTCTGCATCTGCATATCTTTGTGTGTACAATATAGGAAACTAGGGGCAAGACATCTTCACACGTGTACAAAAGGGTATGCTGGTAGTGCAATCCTCTCACCAAAGCAGGCTCCACAATTCTCAGAAGTAGCCAGTACAACACCATGCATTGTACGCTGGTACCCGGTATGCAGAAATCCTGGGCAGGCCAGAGTTTTGGTTATTCTCTGAACATACCACACAAAGAAAGAAACATAATCAGTTACACTCTGTAGTTCTGGTTTCACCTCAATGCAAGGAGTGGACAGGAGAGTTGAGTTACAGACATTGTTCTAATGTGTGTGTGTGTGTGTGTATATATATATATATACACATATATATACACACACACATTTATATATATATATATATATATATATATATATATATATATATATATATATACCCACACACTTATATATTATATATATATATATATATATATATATATATATAAAATATATATGTAATATAGCTCTGTATATGTACGTATTGATTTATACAGTTTTAGAATACAATTTCTGCTTTTTAACATAGATTCTTTTAGCTTACTCCCCTCTTTTTTGTGAAAAGTGACTCAAAAATCTACTCCATCTAACAAAGGTGTCACAGCCTAACAAGTGTGACAAGGGGTGTCAGCTGGAAGCCATTCTATTTATGGTTATTAATATTTAGTGTAAGATTAATAGCTGTAGTTTTTTAAGTAATTCTGTATTTACAAAAAACTACACATGCCGTTAAAATAAAAGAATATATTACATTATTTATAGTTTCTTAAAAAGTCCATTCTTAGCTTTCGCATTTTGTGCCGAAAAGAACATAGCCTGAACTGTATTTATTTTATTTTTTATTTTTTTCCCGAATGGATGTATGTGTGTCTATTTTTTAGGCTTCTTTCTGAAATACGTATCTGTATATCCATGGTAATCTTGGAGAAAATGGACGGCAGTAACTTAATGCTTATTATTCAGAGTTTTATTTGGTTCAAGTTAACACCCACACTGATTTTGGAGATCTCATGCAGCAACTGGACCGCAGTACTCAAGAACGGATGAGGGAGCTATTCATAAACAGGGAGTGACATCACTGCACAACCGGAGGTGCAAAAGCTCTGGTGTGAATGCTTGGGTTCATAGTACCATAAAAATTCATCCAGTGCTCTTTTGGTTATTTGGTTTTTGTTATGCAGTAGAGCAATATGAAGAAAAATGGCAAATGAGAGGCTCAGAGCACTTTTTGCTGTTAAATACTGAAATGTGGGGCCTATCCACTGAGCATGCCACTCTTGCTTCAGAAAGAATTAAGTGTGCTGCTCAAACCAACATATCCCAATTCAATCTCATGACATCTCCTCACAGTGTTTCCTGTATCTCTGATTGCTGTTGGGGTGAACATTATTATTATTTTGTTTACTGACATTAATTGAGACCAGACTACAGTCCATAATGACTTAACCACAAATGTAATTCGCTTTCAATATAAACGCCACCATTACAAGCTAGCGAAATGTTGCTGTTTCACTGAGATGCTTCTAGCCCTATAATTCTAAGCGTCATAAGCAGGAAGCGCTAAACTGGCCCCTGACCAGGTGGCTGCCAAAACACGGCAGCCAGCCAAGATCATTGTCCATCAACATGGCATAAAACACAAAAGAGTAAAACATGATTTCATAAATACTCCCATCACATTCACTTGCATTTTGTTGCAGAGCTCATAATAGTACATCTATAATATCTCCTGAGAAAAAGGGATGAATTTTTCAAGCATTGCATACATTTCTAGGGTCTCTCTGTCTAATAATGACAGCGAAAAAACAGAATGGGCAGGGCATACTTCACCCAATCCCACTCCATGGACAAAGGGCAACAAGGGATAACAAGGCAGATCTCTTTGGCTTCTCCACACACAATGTTCTCATTACCCATTCAGAATTTTCTGCTTATCGTTAAAATAGGATACAGCTAACATCCGACAAATATGTTCCAGCACAAGACCATTTCCCTCCTAAAACTGTGTAAAATAAGACTCATCACCCACCAAAACGTGAAAATTATATGAGGGGGGGAAAAAAAACAACTAAACATACACACGTGTGAATACATGGCTTCAAATGAAGTAAACTGAACAATAATCAAAACTCTTCTGAGCCCTTTCAGAAAGATATAACCACCCATAGAGAAACATCAGAATTAGAAAGGAGTTTGCCATACCTGTGAAATCCCCAAAAACCACTTATAACCGACAGTAGGATTCCCAATATGCCCGCTCACACAAAACTAAAGGCAGATGGTAAAAAACATTACATAGGTGCATACAAATTATAAATATAAGCTTTTTAGTTTCAAAGTATTGCGCCCTTTCAGTCCAAATTGACAAACATTTCTATCCCATGATACACACAGACATCCATTTCTTACACACTCAAAATCTCCAGAGCAGCAAATAATTGTTTGGATTTCACCCACTATAGTGGTATTATTTACCAACATATTTCATTCTTCTGTCTATAGAGGCAACAATTTAAACATAGTCATTTGAAATGTGTTGAGTAATGAGATAAAAATTTGGATCCATTTTAGGTTATCAACCCCCATATCACTTATCTTTGTTAAACAAATTACTCTGAACTCTGAACTTTCAAATTTTGACAATGTCTCGATCTTACAGTCGATCCACTGTTGTGGTCTGAGTATTAGTGTCTTGTGGACTATGATAATTCATGCAAGATTTCTGATCAAAACATGCCATCATGCAAGTCATTTCTATGCATTGAACAAGCACAATTATTTATGTATTTGTTTGGAAATCTTTCTGAGTAAATGTAAGCCCTTGGCCCGAGTTGACCCCATAATAAACAGACCCTTAACCAATTGGTGTGAAAGCCCATGTAAAAAAAAGCATTTCTGATGTGGGTATAACAAAGATAAAATGAGTAGAAGAGTTAAGTGACATGGGCAAAATATTGAATATTGATCTTTTTTTTTATCTGTTTGCATTTTTGCTGCTCAAATTAACAATTTCTAGCTTTAATAAAACAAAAAAAGTACTTCCAACGCTCTCTGTCATTTGTGTCTTTCACTCACTAGTCATCCTTCTGTTTGCTCTTACAGAGTGAGTGTGTCATTTTCTCCTCTATACATTTCAGTACTAAATGACACAGAACCACTCATCGGCTGCTTTAAGAGGACAGTCTGTCAGCATCAAGCAGCATCCTTGTTTTTCCTTCACAACACTGTCTTCCATAGGAATCCATTACTTGCATCCAGGTGCTGGACTCCTTTAGTGTTTTTTCATTCTACCTCTTGGCGTAGAGTTACTTGTTTTATCTGTAGACCAGTGGTAAGTGAGCAACAGACATTTCCGTGTCTGTTTTTCATTCCCTTTTGCTAAGATCAGTAGTCTAGATACAACAGTGTCACACAGTATGCTGATTATGTTTGGTTTGACTGAAGTTCAAGAGTCTTCAAACTGTACCAGACCAAGCGGCTTCCCTCTGCATCAATATAAGAATGAAGTCTGTAAACAAAATTACTGAATATTATTTTTTCTGACTTGCAAATGAAATAATCTGTACATCTGTGTGGGTGAGTTTTCTCTCGCTTTGCTTGAAGTTACATTATTATAATTTTTATTGTTATTACTGTGATTATTAATCCAACGCTCTAACATTTAGATTCCCTGATGTCTTTTTGGTTTCTTCCTTTCTCTTTCCTCCCTCCCTTGCCCTCATTGTTGTCATCCTGTTTCTCCTTGTCAGGTTTGGTTACACTGTCATAGGAGGGTAGGGAGGCAGTTGAGGGAGTCCCCTCCTTTTTTTCTTGTTCCTGATTGTTCCCGCCATTCTCCACTTTGTTATTGGCTGGTTTGCGCTTACAGACAAAGCCCCGCCTAGCCAGATAGGAGCGGTAGGCCCTTTGAATGATTCTGGCTGACACATCCTCCTGCTTGCGTCTCAGAGTGGTGGTGATTGGCTCGTAAGAGACCTTGGAGGGATTGGCTGCCACAAAACGCTCCTCCATTTGTTGCCTCAGCATGTCCAGCTCGCCACTGTCACCCAGCACACGCTTGGTGAAGGCAAACAGGATGTCCAGGCAGTGGATGCGGTCGCCACTCACCATAGGCATGTCCATGGCGATCAGTTCAATGGTGTTGGGCTTGGGGACTCGGAGCGGGTGTTCAAGTGCATCAGCAAAGTCAGAAAGCTTGGCATAGGTGATGAACTGGGAGGCATCAGGGTCAAACTTCTCCCAAATCTCATAAAAGGTCTCAAAGTCATCCTCACTGAGTGGATCGGCACTCTCCTCTGTGGCCACACTGAAGTTCTCCAGGATGATGGCGATGTACATGTTGACCACAATTAGGAAAGAAATGATGATGTACATAACAAAGAAGAAGATGCCAACAGAAGGATTGCCACAGTCTCCTGTAGCAGGGGTGCCAGGATTCTCCAACAAGGGGTCACAGTCTGGAGGATAGTTAAGAATGGGCAGCAGCAGGCCATCCCAGCCAGCTGACGTGGTGATCATGAACAGGATGATCATGCTGTTGCCGAAGGTCTCAAAGTTGTACATATCATCAATTCCAGCCCCGTATTTCACATAGCCAAAGTTGGACATGCCAAAGATGGAGAAAATGAACATAACCAGGAAAAGTAGCAGGCCAATGTTGAACAAAGCAGGAAGGGACATCATGAGGGCAAACAGCAGAGTTCGGATTCCTTTGGCGCCCTTGATGAGACGCAGGATTCTGCCGATACGAGCCAGACGAATCACCCTGAAGAGTGTTGGTGACACAAAGTACTTCTCGATCAGGTCAGCCAGAAACATTCCTGTTAAAATGTTAAAAGAGTTAAAAGAGAGCAAAACGAGATACAACATATGTTTGGTAAAGCTATAGGGGATATTATTATTGAAAAACTGCCCACTGACTGCTTTACTTAATGCACATTACAGTATTATGCCTACAAGTAAGAACAGCACATTCATAGTTTTGTGCAAAGCGTGGAAGAAATCAGGGGAACCAAAGAACACAGGCACCATTATCATAGGGAATTGTTTTTTTCTGTTGAAAGTAGTTGAAATGAAAACTGTACAGTCTGTTTTCTGTGGATTATTGAGAAGAATAGAAGACAGCAACGTGTTGAAAAAATGAGAAAAGCATTTACATTTTTTCCTTTACTTTGATCAGGTGATAACAAAATGTTAAATTAATTTATGTCACAATTCTATATATCTTCCACTGACTAATTTTAGAAGTTTTTCTATTTTCTTGGTCGTTAATTCTTTGTCTTTTTTTAAATTTATAGATACTGTATATTCATCTACATTTTCAACTGGTCCAAACTTTTACTGCCTTTTGTGTGTTTCAGAGCCCCGGAGATGTTGCGTTTTACAAATGTAATTGTTCATCGTAGGTAAAATTTACAGGGGTAGCAGTAGAAATTTAGAGACAGATATGTCCCAAACAAAATAAATTGCATGGCTTCATACCACTCATTTATATAGGCAGGATCTGAGCTATTTCCCGCCAAGCTGCTTCACACTTCTTTACCCATGCATAAATAACCCTTTTGATTACTTGCCCACAATTGAAAGGATGACCACAACCACGTCGAAGATGTTCCAGCCGTTGGTGAAGTAGTAGTGACGCAGTGCAAAGAGCTTCAGTAAAAACTCGCCAGTGAAGATAACAATGAAGATGAAGTTGACCCAGTAAAGCACAACCTCTGTCTCCTCTGACTGATCATCCGTCTCCACCATCATGGTGACCATGTTGAGGCAGATGAGGATCATGATGGAGATGTCGAACACCTGCTGCGTCACAAAGTCAAACACCATGCCCTGGATGTTGTTCTGAGGAGAAAAAAAGGGAGGGAATGGAGCGAGATATGTATTAAGAGTTGTTTTTTTTACTTTTTAGAAATTTACAGTTACAAACCTGCTTGGTGGTAAGATTGAAGAGAGCAAAACAATATTTACCTGAGGCCTGGGTATTGGTTTTTGTGGTTTCTTTGACCCTAGTTTCTTCATGGCATTGTAGTATTTCTTCTGCTCTTCTGTCATGAAAATATCCTGACCTCCAAAGTAAGGGGACAAAAACAATTTGGTTACAATCTGCAAGGATTTAGACCTTTCAATCCAATCCTAATCCAAATATAGGTCAGCATTAGGGCCTATTTGACTGTATTTTGACAGGTGCAATACAAACAATCTCTTAGATTTATCTATAATGTTCAGATTCTGAGTTTAAAGAAATAATTCGACATTTTATGAAATACACCTACTCTCTCATGTCTGTATGCATAATATGACGCTACCACCAGCAGGTAGGTAGCATAGTTTAGAGTGAGTTGGTGAAGCAAGCCTGGCTCTACCTAAAAGTTAAAAAATCCTCCTAATAGATCCTCTAAAACTCATTATTAACAAGTCCCCTTGTTTCCAGTCTGTGGGCTACCAGTATGCTAAGGTAAGCTAATAATCTGCTGGCTACAGCTTCATATTTAAAGGAAAGAGATGAGAGTGCTATTGATCCTTTTAACTAACTAATATCTAGAAAGCAAAATACCAAAATGTCAAACTAGTCTTTTCCCTCATCTACAAGGCAGCATGTTCTGAGACGGTGAAGGTGAGGAAAATAAATCTTATCTTTTTCTTTTGTTGGTTGAAGTTATCAATGATGACACCAATGAAGAGGTTTAGGGTAAAGAACGAGCCGAAGATGATAAAGATGACAAAGTAGATGTACATGTATAAGTTGTCCTCGTAGAGGGGCTGGTCCTCCACCTGTGAAGTGTTAAAAGTGAAAATATGTACGAAACTCTACTGTACGTTGATCTGGAAGTCAAACTGCAAAATCCTTACCTTTCTAGAATCTATTGCTGCGTACATAATGTCCATCCAGCCTTTGAATGTTGCCTGTTAAGTGGGCAGACGCAGTGTGTGAGTAAACTGGTTACATACTTGACATCAGAAGAGAGAAACAAATGAGAATTGACAGCAAAAGTATCTCACCACTTGCAGGAGTGCCAGGTATCCGGCACCAACATTGTCAAAATTGATCTTGACATTTTTCCATCTGACTTCAGAGAAGTTTGCATTAATGAGTGCAAAACACTCTGTTTTGTTGTTGACTTCATCAGGGTGGAAGTTCTCTTCAGCCGTCTCATTGTAACAGTAGTAATACTTTCCAGCAAACAGGTTGACACCCATGATGCTGAAGATGAGCCAGAAGATTAGACACACCAGAAGTACATTCATGATGGAGGGAATTGCACCCACCAAGGCGTTCACCACAACCTGAAGAGGACAGCAAGGAAAAAGAGCCACTGTAACTCAGCAATCACACACCAGCTGCACGGAGATGTTCACACATAAGAAAACACACACATACAGAAATGCACATTCTTTCCCTCCAGTAAAAACTCTAGCTGTGTTATCTGATTTCTTGGCATAAAATGAAGCCCATAACAATAAAATACTAGGGGGTGTAACAATACTGTCAGCTCACAGTTCGGCACGACACACAACACATGATGCATTCTTGATATTTTTAACAAAGTTGGAGTGGACACAAATTGTGACTGTCCACCTGGGTTGCGGATTCTCTTTATTTATTTATTTTTTTATACTAGTAAGTCATTCTCAAAATACAGTTTTTCTTATCTGTTCTGATGCAAAATGTGGATAACAGAGATGATAAAAAAGTTGCTTTTTTACAACAAGACCTTTATCTACACAAAATGAAACTGAAAAATAAAAATATCTGGTCAACAATGTTCTCAGGCAGATGTCTGAGCAAATGTCTGAACTTGGTTGGAGTAACATTTTTCTCCTTTGTTAGCAATGTGACACAATTTAAACATCTTCACTTTGGAATTCTGGTGTAGGACATGGACATATTTAAGGCTCTAAGCTGGTCACTGCGCTCACGGCATGAATGACATTTAAATGCCCCCTCCGGCATTTGGTTATAAGTGATTACCGTGCAATCCATTTTCAGCTCCACATTCATATCATCACATTTTTGTATTGTATTGAGCCACAGTATATTGTTACACCCCTATAAAATGCAATTGTTCTTTACCTACATATCCAGATATTGTACATAGGATTGTATGCATGTATGAATCATATATACTACATGTTCCACCATGTCAACAGCTAACTGTGTGAGTTAGATCGGCCAGGCTAATATGACCACCTATGAACTTGATGACAAGTGCATTTTTATTTAATGTAAAGAAAGCACATATTGTTTTGCTGAGTAACCCCAAACAATGATGTGTATAACCGATACAGGATTACACTATACAGGGTTACAAATATGAATGAGCGTATGGCTATACGACTAGACTGCACCGAAGCAGTGTGGTCATGTTGGAGGAGATAAAGCTATTGGCTTCAGGAGGACACAGTATGAATGTGCATTTACATACACAGAGCTAACATGATAACAAAAAGCCAAATAAACCAAAACTATATAGGCAAACATCAAATGTCAAAACTCTCTAGGTTTTCTTCTCATTCTATTGTTCTGCCTAAAATACACCATAGACACAATGCATCCATGTGATCAATTTATGTAACTGCTGCAAAATGTTGATCAGGAAAATCATGGTGATGAAATTCACTGAGGAGTGGTGAGCAAGGATGGCGAGGGGGGGGGGGGGGGGGGTATGCAACCAGAAGTTTGTTGATCTTCCAGTGTGACAATGCCAAAGCCAAACTGTGATAAGATCAGATAACAGGACACTTGAGGCAGAGCGACAGTTAGAGGATGCTGAGCCTACATTTTTATTCTGCCCAGCAACAACCAGAGGCTGATCCAACCCATCACACATTATAGTAATGATCAGAAGAACCCCATTATCATTGTAGAAAGAAAATACAGCTTTCTCAGGCAAAACCCAGTATAGAGCCCTCCAGGAGTCACATGGTATGAGCATCATTGGCATGGAAACTGTACACAGTTAAGGACAGATTAATTAATTGCATGCACACTGTAAACCTAAAATAAATGAGCATTCACCGTTTAATTGACCATGTGCACCTAATCAATTTATTTGCCTATCATATGACAACTGGGTGGCTCTGTAGCTCAGAAACGCTTTCATAAGTATTAGTTTGCTTGCTCAGATTGCATAACTTCAGTCTACATTAACCCTGTCCTGTGGTTCAGTTTGAACAGGTTTTGTGTGATGGTTCATACCAACCTCTTGTTGTTCTCTCAGCTGATACTGAATACTTCAGAGCTGAGCTCTTATTATAATGTGTTGCATCATTCAGGCTTAAATCCCTGTTATGTTCTAGTCTTTCATAGGGATAGGGATAGATTTTTTACATTGTTTTATTTCTATTTTTAATAGATAACTCATTGCAAATTGTCTTAACATAGCATCAAATTTATAATATATGAAATGAAATATGATAAATCAAATCAGATGTATTAAAGACCATCTGAGATGATCCGCATCCATGCAAAAAGCTTTTTTTGATAAAAGGGGTTACCCAAACAACTTCCCCTTTGAGAAACTTTTATATTGCCATCTCTAGCATGCGTTGATGTTTTTATTTAATCGGCATGCAGAAGGACCAGCTGCCTGGTATCTTAGGTCTTACCCTCATCCCTTCAAAACGTGACAGGGCCCTGAGGGGTCTCAAGGCCCTCAGTGTCCTGAGTGATTTAATCGGGCCTAGATCGGAGAAGCCCAACGCATTAGCTATAAGGCTGACTATAGAGACCTACACAGATAGGGACAGAAGGAGAGGGAAAGACAGAGCAAAGGAAGAGAGGACCCACATAGTTATAGGGGATATAGAGAGAAAGATGGACCCTATATATTCTGTAAGGATGGCTGAATGGTTAAATACAGATATATATAAGTACATATATAGTTTCCATATGTGTAAGTATATGTATCTGTATAACATGAAGTTAAACAGGGGTTGATACAATATGCAAAAGTCAATAAAGTGCACATGACCCAAGTTTTCTTTTTTCCTTTTTTATGTGTCTGTTTGCTTATGTTTGTGTTTGGTTTAGTTTGGCAAGCCAGTCTAGCGTGATAACCAGCTTAACAGCACAGTGAGCACACCTGGAAAGAAACTTGTGGTTGACACATTGAGAGGGAGAGAAGATAAAGATTCAAACAAAGGGAAAAAATTAGAGGAGAGATGTATTCACAAACACTAAATCAATATGACACAATAATATACACACAGTACACAGTACAAAACAGTACAGTTTCCACACCAGAGAGCATCTTACTTAAAGAGAGGAGAGAAAATGCAGAAGGTTGAGGACAACTTTCAGGGTTAGAAGAGAGAGGATAACCTGTGAAAGTAGGAGTCCCAACACAGCACACAAACCTTACCCTGGACCCTTAAACACCGACCCCTCAGTCCCGCTCCGCAGCTGCACAATGTCTCTCTTAACTTAAAGAGAGACACAGTTATAGGCACCTGCTGTGGGAGAGAGGACAGTTCAATATTAGGGTAGAGGTTTACATGGAAAGTCAGGATAAAATATTTTCGCAACACATGGGCCACTTTGGATTATACTGAAATTTAGGCGAGGTTTTCTACTGGAGAGTCAGTAAGGGGTTAGATAAGCACTGGATTCCACCATATAACCTGGAGAACTTAACTCATCTGTCCTATCTATAAATTAGGCAGTATATAACGAAATGGAGTACACCCCTGGCCAATATCACTTAAATCTTACGTAATTACAAACCCTCTCCATTTTATATAGTTTTATTTGTTTTTAGCAAATTAATTTGAAAAACAGAAATGTTTGACTACTTAAACTATAATGAAAGATCCATATTCATGAACAAACTGCAACAAAAGTCAGTAAACCCTTCATTAGTGATATTCCATTTGGTTATTTTTTAAATATTTTGTATGTCCGCCTTTATTTTTGATGACAGTTTCAATCCTCCATCTCTTCGATTCAAATCAGGGGAAAGCCTTTGCCATGTCCTAGTTTTCACTTTTTTCCTCTTTAAAAACTATGTGATTTTTGCAGTGTGTTTTGGATTATTTTCATGTTGGAAAATTCCTGTCCCTTCAAGCTTCTCGAGACTGGGCGTCATCTTTTCCTTCTGTAGAGCCTTCTGATGCTCTTGTACCCTCTCCCATCTTTATGAAGTCTCACAGTCTTTATTCAGGAAGTTCGTCACCACGTGGAGCCCTGGTGCATAAAACCCAGGACAAAAATGAGGAAGATGTGGTGTTCATGGGTTAATATTATAATCTTGTTCATGCAGTTAGCCATAACAGGAAATCACAGATGTACTTTTGTTGCAGCGATCACAGGCGTACTCACTTTGTGGCATTGAGGTTTTACTTTGGAGGCCTTATTTTCAATGTAGTCTATCTAACCTGTTTTAAATACACATAAGATCATAAAGTTGGTACAATTTTCATCATTTAACATTTTAGTGATATTGCACAGAGGCGTACTCAGTTTTGTTGTATACTATACAGTGGGTGGAAAAATAAACAGAGGTAAGATACCATATAATGCATTCTAATACAACAAAGAATACATAGACTAAAATATAAGGAATTACCTTAGAGTTGGGTCAGCACTTCTCTAGTGTGCAGCCTCAACAACTACAAATTATAAGACTCACAAAGGTAGTACAGATTGTAGGGTGACTGCATTGAGTTGAATTATATTTGTAAACTGTATGTTCTGCCCAAGCTTTGTGTGTTCATATACACACCGACACATTATTTGGCAGGGCTGCATCAAATTTATCAGTCGGGCTGTTGTAACAGTGGACACCTTCAGCTTCTACCAGACATGGTATGGATCAGACAATAAACCCCAGTGATTTTTGTTGACCCCCTGACAATTTGTGTAGCACCAAATTAGGTGAAAATTCACCATTGGCCATGAAATGTAACTGGAAAATAAGTGACTATGAAAGTTTACTCTGAATACCAATGGTCCCTTGAGGATGCATCCAGATGTTTTTGAGACAGCCAGACTATTCCTCAAACGCTTGCCACTTGTTCTCAACAAATACAAAACTCTATCAGGTGGTTGTGGTCGAATTTACTGAGCACATTCACACTCTCATAAGTGTAAACCTTTTCCTTTTTGGAAGTATCATGACCTCTCCTCTTGTGCTCCAGCATCAGGCCACAATGTTAACAGCAAATAAGAAATCTCATCTAACTACTGGATTCTCGTTAAATTTTCCGAGTAAATGCATGTTCTTAAGGGGATAAACCCTTTTTAGTGTTAATGACCCTTTTTTTCTACAGTGCCCTCTCAGGAAAAACTTTGCATTTTTAGCCTCGCTACTGATGAGGCTCTAAAAGTGCAAAATCTTAAATTTGATGCTCATTGAGACATTTTCATATTGTGTAATCAACATTTTTACCATTATGCACAAAATGTAAGGCTTGATGCTTTTAGCTGTACGTGAGAGTGCAGTCCACTGTTCTTTACCAAATTAACTCACTCAGTAAGCACAAAAAGGCAATTGCATGGCAGGAGGCAGATTCACAATTCATAGAGTCACAGGCAGTGGAGGTCATGGACAAAAAGGGGATTATGGGTCCGCCTCAATTCCCACACTTGCAGTCTGAGGCACTGAAGTGCTCGTTCAAGCACTGTCAGGTAGTGGACAAGTGTGTCCCACATTTGACAAATGCCAACCCACACTTTATGCAGTATTCTGAGCTAAGTGTACCCCACAGTTCATTACAGTCTACTGAAAAACACCAGTCCAGCTGTTGGTGGTAACGTGCCTATGAGACTTTTTGGATCGGCAGTAATCAACAGACATGAAGAAGTAGAAGTTTGTGACATGATGTATTCAGTGTCAATAGCCCATTATTATTCATGTTCAAATACTGCACAATTCTGGCAGAAGCTCCACAGATGTTATTACCAAGTTATCTGTTGATATCTATTTTTCTTAATGAGACTGATAAAAATAATTATTCATAACTGATATTGTAAAAATAAATATTGTTCTAATGTTAAAGAATGAATATTGAGTTGATCCTACATGTTTGTTCATCCGGTGGAAATGAATTAAAAATCAACAAAGCATCTGAGCTCAACTGAGTCATGTATTTGTGTGAACCACAGGATGTCTTCATTAATCAAGCATGTCCCAGTGAGCTCTGATAAACGTCCACACACTTACGGGCACTGTGGCAATTACCTGAAATTCATCTCACAAGTATGCACTTGATTACTCCCAAATACCACAAGTGTAGGTAGTGGGACAAACCCAAAGACAGGAACACAACATACATCAGTGCGTCCTTATCATGTGACATCATATGACATTGTCACATAGTAAGAATATTAACATTGAATCATGGACACATTGGCACCTGAAGTCAGGGACAGTGGAAAATTGGTGGTTAAGGGATAATGGATGACTTATCCACCAATACATGACTTAGCACAACATGAAGCACATCATCAGATACATGTATGTGTAGAACATCAAAGAGGGTTAGGACAACAAGAAAAAGTTTATTATGAGAAAAAAGTCAGAAGATGTGTCTAAAGTTGTTCACCAATCATTAAACTGTACAGGGAGATTGCATGTCAAACAAAAAAAATTGGGGTATTTTTGGGTCATGCACAATGCATCATAGCAGATATTATTTGGTTAGTGACCATCAATTAGCATAATTTGAGTCCACTATATAGTGCAATCGTTTTCACTTGGGAACTCAGACAACACTATAACATGGCAGAGACACTAAATAGTGGACTATGCCGAACGCTCCCTAGTCAATCATTTTTGACGCCCCAAGACTCTTCTCCTCCCGAATTATGACTTTTCCTCAGAATTCTGAGATAAGAATTTCTTACATGGCCCTATTCCTCTTCAGTGCGTGAAAATACCTCAAAATATAAAGACACCATAAAATCAGGACTTTAAGTTCCTGGAAAAGTGTCACATTTTGGAAAGCGATGAATATTTCATTGTGACCTCATCTTGCACTAGTAGGTGTGAACATAAAACCCTGTCATGTGCCTATAAAACAGAACTGGCTTTCTCGTCGTAATTAACATCCCATTGGCTTAGGTTAACAGTTATCTTGTTCTGTTTTATGTCCCACTTCCTGTTTCAACAGGAAATGCATCGCATTCAGGGTACAGCCAGACAGAACACAGTGATGCTGCCCGACGCTAGTAACACCTCTCACAATCAGCTGCTTGTGCAAAGAATGCAGTTCAGTGCTTGCTGCTGTGCTTGTCAGAGTTTAGTTTCACACATGACACAAATCAGTACAGAAGCTACGAGTGAAGTTCAATGTCTGCAGCAAAATAATAAGCTGCATTTAATGAACATAGCGGGTTAGCGCACCATGATTTCCCACCCCTTTCAAGACACTCGGCATTTATTCGAGGACTACATGTCTGCCACATTGCCTCCGTATCCCTCTCTTCCTATTATCCCATCGTGCTTCTCACATGCAATTACAAAAACAAATGTCTGGCAGCAGCTTTTACAAGTTCTGTCTGGCTGTATTTCAAGTAAGGATCCCATTTCATAGGGAGCTTTAAGCGTGTAATGTATACTTTACTTTTTCCAAATGCGGATACAGGGAGAAATTCAGGTGAGAAACTCATCACACGCAAATGGCAGAAAAGGACAAAGCATTTGTGAGTAATAGTAACAGTCAGGTGGGAAACCACTGAATGACTCAGCAGCCCAGAGCTAGACAGGAGCTCTCAAATATACCAGGGTTTATACAGATTTATATTCATAAGTATACTGTGTCAGGGCTGCTGTTGTGCTGTCTGGGGGTCCAAAATTTAAAGTGGCACCCTGGTAATAGTAGGCTATGACACTGACGCAAAGCACTGTAGGGAAAACACGACCCTTTACCAGTAATATCACATCATATGTCTTTTACTTTTACTGTTTGAATTTCTGTTAACGCTGGTGTTTCTACACCATATTGACTCCATACCAACAAGAAGACCTCCATTTTCAATACCTGCATTTAAAGTCTCAGAATTTTGCAGTGTGCAATTGGGGTCCACAAAGCACTGCAGCAAAGCCTGGATATCACATAGGAAATAAATCAAATGTGTCTCTCAAGCGGTGGCCCTTTAATATTTTGTTACACAAGATACATTAACATTATAGCCTAATATTAACTCACAAGGTACTGATAACAGAACAGACTTGTTAAGGTCAAGGAATACACCATGTTTTTGAGAAACTGGCCCATTTGGTCAACTTCTGCAGTATGAAGATATGGACAAAAAAATCATTCAAATTTCTTCTGTAGACCATTTGCCTCAGAGAGTCAGGCTAATACTATAAGCATTATTCAAAATTTAAAGACCAATTTTTGCATTGCATTTTTGATAAAGGGTTATTATCAGAGTTTTGTATTTATTATGTAACCCGGGTATTTGTAAAGATTACTGTCATCGCTTGGTGAAAGTTCAGTGTGACAAGCTGAAACCTGAGTGTCAAATGGATATCTGTGTGAGTCAGTAGATGACTTTTTGAGAGTCAAAGCGCTTTAGCAGGCTAAAAGTGGCAAGCAGAAAAACACATCTAGTACTGTACAATATTTGTATGTGTTTTCTTCTGTCAACCTTTGACTTACTTGTGTGTGTATTGACAAAATACACTGAACCTTTTACTTTGTGTTGTTCTTTCACAGCAAAAAGACGATTTGTATTTTTTGATATGGCATTTTGAAATTGTTTTCTAATTACAATTTTTAATTTCTGTTCTACAGAATCTGTGTTTGAACTTAAAAAAAAATGTAAAACTTTTTTCTACAATTTACCTGACTCCTAATCATCTATAATCCAGTTTAATGGTTAAATTGACCAATGATGTAATCTCTCAAATCCATGCTTTTCCCTGATGTTGCAATCTTAAAATATCATCATGAGAAGCTGAACCAAATGAAATTACATTGTTGCACTGTTAGTAAGGTATTAAAATAAATAGTATGTGAGTTTACTTACATCCACAATGAAGAAGTCTAACCAACACCAGGCATTAGTGAAGTACTTGACAAAGCCGTAGGCCACCCATTTCAGCAACATCTCCAGAATGAAAATATAGGTGAAAACCCGATCAGCATACTCCAGAATGATGCGGACTGTCTTCCTCTGCTCGATGTACACATCCTCAAAGGCCTGAAGAGGAGCGGAGAAGCATCACCCACACAATGGCTTCGCTGATTTCTTTCAGCAGCATTCACCAATGATACATTACACATGTTGATCTTGCAAATGAGTAAACTGTGAGGTAAGCCACACACTACAGCATTTTTGTTCAATGTTTGACTTCTATAAAGCTGACATGAAATCTTTATCAACCAATACTATTATCTATACAAGCTTTTTCGCATGCAGAATGGCACACCTTTGGACTGTTTTTATTGTTCTAAATATTTTTACTTGTGTTATTTTATTTTTTATTTCAGAGAATGAGTCGTTTACATAGTAAAGGATAACTGGTTGATAAAGGCGGTTTTTTACCAAGTCAAACTAGACTGATTACTCCCTCAGCTCTTCTGTTCTCCATTACCTGCATCCGCTCTTCAGCACATAAGTGTTTTGATTTGGCCACAGGCCTTCCCCCTCCAGAAAGCTGCAAAGCTAAGCTGGATTCTGTCAGTTGAAAGGTTTGTGCATTAAGGCACTTTCCTGTCCATTAGCAACACTCATATCAAGAGCAGCTTCAGAAGAAAAGCAGGAGATGATCTTGCTAGCTCAGATCCTTATAAGGAAAGGAGACCCACTTTCTCTAAATGAACGTCACACTCTTGTTTAAATTCTTCTGTTAATTTTGCTACTCAGTTGTTGTTAACACGTTGTCTCTTACATTTATTGTAATGGTGTGCATTACTGTGGAACTTTTTTTTTTTTTATATATGTGCTACATAATAACAATTAGAAATACTAGTAGTGGCATTAGTATGTTGCTTATGAGTGTATATATAAGTGGGAACAACCACAATTGAGTGTGGGCATGAGCGCTTACCAGGGCTCCACTGCTGAGCAGGATCATGAAGATGATGAGGGTTTCGAACCAGTTGTGTTCTACAATCAGGTAGCAGGTCTTCCTCAGGAACCACCAGTGTTTCCCCCAGCCATGAGTGATGGGAACATCACAGCACTTGTATTTGGCCACACATTCTGTATGACAAATAAATACAGGACTGTTGATATACGCCGATGAATACTACCATGGACACAATGCAATATGTATCACAGTGCCATTAATATAGTAAGTACAATGTTAATAATAATTCCTGCTCATTGTTATTGTCCGCCACAAAGCCAGATAATAAATGCCACCTACCATCTGTCCAGCAGGGTTCTGGGTCAAGGTACTCCTCCACTACCTCCACCACTGCCACCTCCTCCACATCAGGCTTGATGTCTATTGTGCTGCCCTCAGACGAACTGGTGTCATCCAGCTAGAACAAGCGAAGGGAGCAAAGAGATCAGTTCAACCTCTGAATTTCTCTCCGAACATTATAGGCTCAGCAATGAGATGCTGAAAGCATATGGATAGGGCACAGAGCCAGTACAGCCATTACATTAATGACCCTTTGGGTTTATATGCATGACATGATTTATTGCTAGAGGTATACATGTTGTAAACATGTAGTGTAGCTAATTCTCCCTCTGCCTGTGCCTATTCTGCAGAGCTATTAATAGATTCGAAAGGAAGTAATTCAACTTGACCAGTTGTTGATTGCACTGATAATGATGATCATTGTTATACATGCATAAATATAGACTCTTAAGTAATGAGAGATTTATTTATTTGTGAGGAAAGAATCAAACAAATGCTTTATGCTCGTAAATGCACATTCAAACAAAAGAGTCAGTTCAATACACAAAAAGAAATCTGTTGTGATTAAAAACTTTTACTAGCACGTTAGACTAAGAATTGCTCTGAACATGAATTTCAGAGTTGTGAGGTATCGTGAAGAAGAATGCGAAATATCTCATTGTAAGACTTCAAAACCACAGCTTGGTTAAATTCACATGTACCAATAAATCATGTCATATCTTAACAATAGGTCAAGGTGAGGCAGGGCAAACTAGAAAGAAATCAGCAAAACAGTAGCCTTACTGTAATAAAGTATACACACACTTTTGCACATGCAGACACTCAGCCAATTCAGTTCACTAGAGAATGATACTGCACTTTATAATCTTAAATTGTCAGCAAAGGACCGCATTCACACTGTCTTCCTCTCCCTCTCTTTTCTCTTTCTCTTGGCCAAACAGCCAGATGGATCCCTGCTTTTCTGATTGGCTGTTAGCAGCTCTGTCTGTGTCTAACCCTGCAGTATACCCCGTGGCTGGCTGTGGTGCAGCGAAAATTGTTGTGTGGTCGGTTGAGGGAGCCCAGTGGAATCTGAACCTGGTGCAAGATTAGTGGTGAGGGTGCTGCATTATCTCCTTTCATCCTACTATGAAACAGGTCAAGGTGACCCCGGCATCAGACTTTTCTACAAGCCTTTGGGTCTGGCGTACCATTCTCCCACATACATACATACTATACAGCAGATAGCATGCTTCTCTGTCTGTTTTCTCGTCAGGACTGCCTTTGTCTCTGTCAGTCTGCAGGGTCAGCACTCAGGCTCAGTGTAACAGCTGTCGTGTTTAAATGGATGTTCTGAAATGTCAGGTAAACTAAACGTCTTCAGTGTGGCAGCTCAGACCAGCTCTCCTTGATGGATCAAAAATGCCACATGGGCACACATAAACGTACACAATTCCACATGTGCACTCTGACTTATTAAATAACTTCATATTACATGATTAAGTCACCTTTTTGGTTGACATAACTGTATTGTGGCATTAGCTTTGTCCACGTTAACATCTGAATTTTATGCTGAGTTAGGACCTACATTTCTAAACTTGTAAATATGTTTTTAAACCCAAGGATTACCACAGCTATGTCTTATCTCTAAATTGTCCCAGATCTTCAATAAACAACATTCAACATAAAACCACCACATAATCTCCTTCCATCAAGAAATAATTCACCCAAACTATAATCTAACAGTAAAGCAAGGACATCATCGCTGCCATCTCTCTTCCATTCTCACACTCATACCAGTCCTTCCTACTCACATCTTTGCTGTTCTCCACGTCCGATTCACTGCTGAAGTCTTCTGTATTAAGGTTTTCAAAGTCCGACTCGCCAACAGCGATAGGAACACAGACAGTGAGGTTGGGGTTGTGGATGAAGGACATGTAGTCCTCATCAATCATATACTTTCCCACACTGCTCCCAATGCCGCTGGTGGTACCATTGCCATTTTTAGCATAGTCCAGTTCACGGTTGATATCCACTGTGTGGTTTGCAATGCAGTTGAGCTTCTTCTCGTACATTTTATCCAGAGGCTTTTGTTCATCCTCTATAGGCTGCTTTTCAAAGTGACAAAATAGCATGAAGAAAAAAGGGCTACTAAAAAACAAGAATGCCATCATAGAGCAATGTGAATAGGACACACATTCATTTGACAAGTTATAGTTAAAGTTATTTCACAACCAAATCTTTCATATGGATGTTTTATTATATAGTACCTTCTTGAGCACTGTGGCCACAAAGACCCGCATGTTGGCCTTGAACCAAGCAATCCCTCGCTTAATGCGGGCAACCGCAAGCTGGAGGTTGTTGGGCTCCCCATCGTCATCTGTGGCAGCGAGATTGTCTGCACTGAATGAGCTCAGCAGCAAGGCCAGGAACAGGTTCAGCACCTCAGAAAAAAAACACCACAAAAGCTGCAACACCCATGCACTCACAGTAAACGGATGGTTCACTATTGGGAAACTACCATCCAGTAACATCTGCACTGTGTAATCTTTGTCTTTTCTTACCACCAGGTTTCCAATGACCATGACCATCATGAAGACAGTGAGACACATGGTCTGTCCTGCCACCTCCATACAGTCCCACATGGTCTCAATCCACTCCCCGCACAACACTCTGAACACGATCAGGAAGGAGTGGAAGAAGTCATTCATGTGCCAGCGAGGTAGCTCACAGTCCTCGGCGATTTTACACACACAGTCCTTGTAGCTTTTGCCAAACAGCTGCATGCCCACCACGGCAAAGATGAAGACGATGATGGCCAGCACCAAGGTCAGATTACCTAGAGCTCCCACTGAGTTACCAATGATCTTGATCAGCATGTTGAGGGTGGGCCACGATTTGGCCAGTTTGAACACTCTTAACTACGAGAGAACAGGAAACATGATCATTCCACACTTATTCATATTAGGACAGTGATTTAAAGAGTGTGGTTATGAACTGTCTCATGTTTTAATTTCATTTTAAATGCCATGTGAAGCAAATGTACTGACTGCCAACATGTGATTTGACGTTTGGTCCAGGACACACAAAAGATATAGACGTTAAGCGGGTTGAGAGTTTTATCAAATAAACAAATAAATCCAATGATGGTTCACTGGGTATAGAGGCTCTTTGCAGCTTTAAAAACAGAAATACGATGATAATAAAGAGAAATCAGCATTATTCAGAAGAAAAAAAAAATCAAAGCATGACAGTTAAAGATGAAGATTTTTAAAAATCATTCTTCTGATTCTGACACTTTCACTTCTCATTAATAATATGGTCTGTACATGATGGCCAGGGTAATCAGATTTTGACATCCCTAGCTCCATTCTTTTCAACTTACCAATCGGAAAGACCTGAGCACTGACAGACCTTCCACATCAGCCAGTCCCAGCTCAACTAAACTCAGAGTAACAATGAAGCCATCAAAGCAGTTCCAGCCTTCCTGAAAGTAGTAGTAGGGATCCATGGCAATTAGCTTGGCAAACATTTCCCCAGCGAAGATGCCTGTGAAAACCTGCAGATCCACACAGAATATCACATAAAGTTTATGATTTTTTTTAATGAATGCACATCACAGTTACTCCACAAATTAGGGATCGAATTTACAATTTTCCCACAAATTCAAATGTAATTAAACATCAAATGAAATTGTGTTATGTATTTCATGGTGAAAAAGGATATTGAGGGGGGATGTACACATTGACTGATGAATCAATAGTGTAAAACAATAGGATTTCAGTGGAATTTGTGATTGCTTTATTGGTTGGACACTTTAGTTGCACTTAATAGTGCAGCATGACATACCATTGAAGATACACTGCTTTTTAAGAAGTAACAGTTGCAGTAACAGATCATTTCTGTAGACTGTGACTTTTTAAAATCTGAATAATCTGAAAAAGTTTTAAATCCTTAAAATTAGAGTAAACAAGTTCTAAAAAAAAATGACACTAGTGGCAAACAAAAAAAACAAACAAAACAAAAAAATTACAAATCCTTTCCTTATAAAAAAAAGTCTTAGTGGAAAATTGAGATTAAAAAAAAGTGGTTTTCTTGCATTGCACTTCATTTGATGTAGTGCTGATAAAAAATGGATTGGGATTTGCTTAGAGTGGGAGCTCTTCTGACAGGGCAAGGTCATAGAGCAATGGCACTGTGTTCCAGCAGAACTTGAATGGAGCTCCAGTACTCTGAGCCTTTCCCATCCACCCAACAGCTAATCATGTGCCCAACCACAGCTGCAGAAAACACCCAATGATTCATACTGCACCATCCATCACGCCACGCCGATTCCTCTGACTTCAGTTCCTGTTTCACTCTTGACAGCATGCCACTCCCTGTGACCTAATTTCCTGTCTTAGTACTGACACTGTGCCAGTACTGCTGCCCTCACACAGCTGTGCTACAGTGGTATGTGTTAGCAAGGGCAGAGCACAATGTCTGCTGTACATCTGGTTTATATGTACTCCATCAGTCCTGGACAGATCAGTGACAAGCTTTATTATCATGACAGCTATGTTGTGTGTGTGTGTGTGTGTGTGTGTGTGTGTGTGTGCACGTGTGTCACAGAGAGAGAGTAAGACAGAGAGTCAGACAGAGTTCAGTAGCGTTGAGGTAAGCGGGATGCAACGGAAGCAGGAGAGTGACCTGAGTGGGGGTGATGAGAGTTTGGGGAGCAGGCTGGCTGCATTAAAATGGAACTAAATCTTTAATGAGACCCCATCACAGTCCAATATATACTATGTGTGTGTGTGTGTGTGTGTGTGTGTGTGTGTGTGTGTGTGTGTGTGTGTGTGTGTGTGTGTGTGTGTGTGTGTGTGTGTGTGTATTCTTAAGTGCACATTCTAGATGATGCATTGATTTATTGGTTTGAGGTTATGTAGGTGGAGCAAACTGAACCTGCAATGCTTCTGTAACTCCTGAGAGAGATAATGAGGTTCAAGGCATAAAAAGATACAAAAACAAATGGCAGTGATACAGGAAAGGGCAAAAGAAGAGCCTCAGTAATGAGCCATAACTGGATTGAATTGTGATCATTACTCAGCCAGGTGAAAAATAAATGCAAATTGAAGAAATTGCTCAATTGCAGTTGCTTACCAGGTTGCCAACAGCAAGAACCCCCTCGAACTGTTCAGTCATAGGGTAGTGCTCCATGGCCATGAAGAGGGTGTTGAGGACAATACAGATGGTGATGGCCAGGTCAACAAATGGGTCCATGACTATCAAGTAGACTATGTGCTTGATCTTCAGCCACATAGGACAGCACTCCCAGATGAGGAAGACGTTGGCAAACTTGTACCAACAGGGGGGACACTTCCTCTGAGACTCCTCCAACTCTGCAGGAAGTGAAGAACAAATAAAACCGAAAAGGCGAATGAAAAAAACTGATAAGATTAAGTCTCTAAAGTCACAAAAGCAAAATGTTTTTCCAGTTTTATTGTGTTTACCATACGTTTCCTAACAAGTAACCGGCACCATCTGTATCTGGATGTCTGGATGAATCTGCTAACAGTATGTAGTGCATTCTCTAGACCTCAGCTGGATTGAATTGTGATCATAACCCAGTCAGGTAAAAAATAAATGTAACTTTTATGAACTGCTTATTTTTATATGAAAGAATCTGCCCAGAAGTTGCAGACAGCAGCTGATAGTTTCATCAGACAGCCGATGCTGGCCCATTTAATGTTTTAATCTGAATGATGCAGATCATGTCTTTGTACAAGGTCTAAATTTGGCCTTTAATAGCATGGGATTAAACAGTTTTGAAAAGGAAAAAGGAAAACACGTGTACGGTCTGTACCCTCTATCAGTGTGTTGGTGACTACGCTCATCTGGCTGTTGGCACGGTCCTTTCCTTTGAAGGAGGAATTGAGCTGATCCACAGATACCATGAGAGAGCCAGAGTGCTTCTTTTTAATCTCCACGTCTGTAGTCTGTACTCAGAGAAAGAAATAATGTTGGTCAGAGATAGTACTGATATGAATGCACACTCAACTAACACACGTTAAAACTCATACTCTAAAGCTTTCTAGATGATAAATGATGCCCTAGGTCTGCTCAGAAGATGAAAAATCTAAAGTGATAAACACAGCTCTTCAAATCAGATTATCAAATCGGTTTTACAGTGGCCAATTCCTAAAAAAGTACCGGATTTGTTCCATTTAAGCATTTCCTGCAACATATCATACAACACATTTCAAATTCATACTGCAAATTCTCAAACAGTTGCCTTAATTTACCACAACTGGGGAATTAATTTCGTCTTTACTAAATTTCACATTTCAAAAGATTTTTTATACATATTATTTATATACATATTAAATATAAATATTATATTTTAGTAAGAGGTCGTTATTTACACTCTGAAATTTTAATTGAGAATTTACCCTCAGTAGTGTACTGTAGAGAACATAACTACAACCCTTAAGTAAGCAACATTAAATTGCATGCAGTGGCATGCATGTCAAGAACACAGGGGACTTCAAGACATCATTTGCTGCTACACCATGCTACATTTTAAGAGATGTAAAAAGGTCAAAGCAGGTAGATTGGTTGAGAATAAAAGAGGGATCGACCATGCTAGCTAGAATGAGGAGAAGTACTGTTATAGAAAAAAAGTTCTGATTTTTTTTTTTTTTTTGCACCATCCAGTGGATCAGGAGCAGAGGACAAATTAGGACATGAAAGAAAAGGAGGCAGAAAGAGAGTGAAAGTGAAAGAACGAGACACAAAGAAATAGAGGGAAAGATAAAAGCAGAGATAGAAAACAGTACAAGCATGGAAAGACGCTACAAATGGAAAAAGTAGAAGTAGGGTAGAGTGAGTATTTTTTTCCTGTGAAATGTTTTGAGATTCTTGTCTTTTATAGATGACAATAACTGTAAAGGTGTATGCCTAGCAACAGAATTGTTAGGGGAACTAAAAAACTGTTGTTAGATATTAATCAATGAAATGATAATCATGATGCTGGTGAAGCAGTGAGTTTGTGGATACTGCTTCAGCTGGTTAGTGCCTTCTAGAGCTGTTATAAAAGGAACAGCAAGAAAAGGGGATTAGATTCAGGGCAGAAGTGTAAGTGGCAGTGTAAGATGAAAATATCAGACAGAATCTAGATATTCAGCATAGGAAAAGTGAGCTACTGAGCTTAGGGAAAAGACAAACAAGAGCCAAGGGAAAGAGGTTGTGAAGGAGAAGCTGCAGAGACCGGGGCCACCACCATCATGCCTAAACTGTATTGGTGTCCCATGGACGTCCTTACACTGTCATCAGTGGCTGCCTTATCTATTTTCACCTCAGGCAGAAGCCGTCTGCCAGGCCCAGGGCCGATGAGAGACACCACGCCATTGCAGTCCACTGTGCTGTTCCTCTTCCCTCCAGAGTGGGGTGCCAGCGGGTGGATGCGTGATGAGCCTTGGCTGTAGCCACTGTAGCTGTTGCGGCGGTAGGGGATAAACAGGGAGCCCCGACGGTCTTCGCTCTCCTCTACAGTACTGTGCTCATCGTCTGCAAACTCATTCTCTGAGCCCATGTCCTTGGAACGGCCTTTGAAGCTGAAGATGCTACTGCGGCTGTTGTGGCGTGACATGAAGGGCGAGCCTGGTATGCTGAGTAGAGACTGAAGAGGGAGAGACAGGTGCAGAGGGGGAAAGTTAAAGGAGTTATTAAAACAGCAGGGGTTAGTTGATGTGTAAATAAAAGAAGCCAACAAGGTCAAAAGGGCAAGTGGGGCACTGAGTGGACAAGAATAAACCAGAGGACCGAGAGAAAAACAAATGAGCAATCTCAAGCAAATGGGAAAGTATGTCACATAAAGGTAGACAACATGACAATATAGGTTTCATTCTTTTCTAACAACGTAACATAATTAACATCTCCAACTACCACACAACATGAAAAGGACAGTATATCATTGTAATATATTGTAAGATAACATTTAAATGATACAGAATTAAAGTTCTGATGATTTCATAAATCTAGAGAAGAAGATTGATTAGAGAAGATTATTTTCTCCTCCTTTAAGTTTAGTATTCAAGCAAATCGAAAGAACAGTATAAATGCTAGAACAGAAAAAACTATTAACATTCATTTCAATGAAAGCTGTTTTCATCGTATAAATTGTCTTCACAGTTTAGCAAAAAAATGAAAAAAAAAATTGATATTGGGGCTGGTCACATACAAAACTTATTAACTTTATGAAGTTCCTTTGCGTACTATTGTTCCCTAGTCTGAAGCCACCAAACAAATCATCTTGCTTGAGCTGACAGTTCCCAGGGAAAAACTGTTTGGATGACCTCTTTGAAGGTAAACTTGCAAAGTTCTAGGGGCTGGTCAGTGAGAGTAGGCAAGGCAGCTGGACAGCAAGTTGTTGCAAGGTGCATTGAGTGAGATAGGAGTAGAGGAGCCACCCGCGACACAAAAGAAGTGGCAGAAAGAGCCTCAAGATGGCTGTGACTCAAGCGAAGATAGCCATGGGGATGACATAGCAAACTTGCTATCTAGACTCAAGCTGACGCTGATCATCTTCACCTTGGTCAAATGGATGGGGCTGTATGTTGTTGAAAGACCTGAAACACCCGATGATTCCAGGAACACCACTGACGATGTGTCCAATCTACTGAGAATCTCATGGAAACATGCCTCTAGGGTACTCAAAGGGGAATGAGC
The DNA here is from genome assembly GCF_016859285.1 of Xiphias gladius. Taxonomy (NCBI): domain Eukaryota; kingdom Metazoa; phylum Chordata; class Actinopteri; order Istiophoriformes; family Xiphiidae; genus Xiphias; species Xiphias gladius. The sequence goes on along the minus strand of NC_053420.1, from coordinate 18,741,035 downwards.
ACCCTAGTCTGAAAAACAAGCAATATCCATGTGGAAAGATTTGCAAGAACAAGGCTTGAAGATCCACCAGACAAGAATGAAGCTTCTGGCAGGAGCAGGATGAGTGCAAAACACACACCGTGAGCACTGCTGCTGAAAGCTTTGAAGTAGAGGAAGGCAGAGGAACCAAGCAGCCTTTCTTCCAGAGGCGCTCACGACCCAAAAGTGTAGCACAACCAGGCAGGAGAAGAGGAGCACTGAGCCTCCACTCAGTTGAGTGTACAGTCAGGAAAATTTCACAGCTGTTCAGCAGCCAGAATGTCAACAGTGACACCACCGTGAAAAGGCTCAGAAGAGAGTTGCATTCACTGGGGCAGCTTTGGCTCAGCAGATAAAGAGGATCGTCCACTAATCACGGGTTTGGCGGTTCAGTCCCCTGATACAAGATAAAGGTCACAATGATAACTGGGTATACCATCTCTGTCATCTTGTTTTCTCTGGTGATGAACATGCTTCCAAAGTCAGGGCTTTTATGGCGGACCCAACAGTCACCACGGATCCACTACCAGGCTGTAGCTTGATTCTGCAGTGACTTGAGAAGCTAATAAGTTGGGCCCAGATGAGCTACAAACCAGCCAAGTCCAAATATCTGGTGCTGAAGAAGGACAAGATTGATGACTTGTTCTGGCGGGTTTTAGCATTGCAGGCATTATGATTCCAACCATCACAAGATGCCAGAGAAAAGCCTAGGCCAGGGGCCACCACCCTTAAGGTCTCAATAACAATCATGTGGCCATTCCTGGTGTAAAAACTGCCATTCCAAATCACTGAGGCCTTAGAGAGGAAGGTGAGCACTTACCTCCAAAGATCGCACTCTACAAGCAGCAACAAGCTACAACCACAACTAAAAATTTCTGAGGGAGGAATTTCAGTTGGCAAGGAATGGAAAACTGCTGCATACCAGGGGTTGCAGACCCATAGGCAACAAAGCTGGCACTGAAGTTAAGAATGGAAGAAAATGGCAAGCAAGAGGTAGTACAGCAAACAGAGTCAAAGCTTCATCACAGCAGGCCGGTAAGAGTGGGTACCCGAGGCCAGTGGTGTAAAGTAACCAAGTAAATTTCCTCGAGTACTGTACTTAAGTAGCGTTCTAATGTACTTGTATTATAATTGTATGCTACTTTCTAGTTTGACTCCACTATATTTCAGAGGGAAATATTGTATTGTATTTTCTCCACTACATTTATACTATATTACAGCTGTATTTACTAGTTACTTTACAGGAGATTAGGACTTTAAAAACCTATCATGACATAATGAATGATATAGAATAAAATTTATTGTTATCCAGTAAAGTAAGAAACCTGACAGTGTATAAATTGAGTAAAATCAGCTCTCACTTCAATATTTCAATGCTGCCTGCATTCAGTAATAGTGATCCAATAGTATAACATAAAGATAGAACACTGTCAGAGCCCATTTTGGTGTATAATGAATACTTTTATACTTTAAGTACAATTTGCTGATAAACCTTACATACTTCTAACTTTAGTAAGATTTGGAATGTAGGACTTTCACTTGTAACCGAGTACTTCTAAATTGTGCTATTACTACATTTACTAAAGTAAAAGATCTGAGTACTTCTTCCACCAATGCCTGAGGTAGAGCTGCACCAACAACAAAGGAAAGCATCTCCATGTCCAAAAAGATGTGAGGGCAGCAGCAGAGGAACAGAGAACCTGCATGTGTCAACAGTTGGGCTTTGACAAGATGGAAATATGTTCTGCAGAGAAAAGTGATCTTGGCTAAGCTGTGAAAGCCCAAGCCCCACTGCATCGAATTCCTAGTCCAGGCAGTGCATCCCAATCCATCAAACCTCCACAGATTGGGCACAGTAGAGTCACCAGCATGTCCACTGTTGATGGATAGTGGAACCCTGAAACACATCTTGAGTTACTGTTTCAGTGCCCCGGCAGTGGGATGATACCGCTGGTACCATGACCACATCTTAAAAGGTCATTGCCCAAGCCATCAGCGTAGGAATAGACTGGAGAAAGAAGGTCTGCTTTCTCAAGCATACCATCATCTTCATCAGGGTCACTGACAGGCCAACTGCTTAGAAGAATTCCATTGGAATCCTAGGGTTTGCAAAGGACTCGCAGCTGTTGGTAGACCTGGAAAGGTTGGTTAAGCTCCACCAGGACATTGTGACCACCACTCTGAGACCAGATATTATTCTCTGGTCTGAAGCCACCAAACAAATCATCTTGCCGGAACGGACAGTCCCTTGGGAAGGCGGTTTAGGTGAAGCCTTTTGAGAGGAAATTTGCAAAGTACTAGGGACTGGTCAGCATGTGCAGGCAAAAGTTTGGAGAGCAAAGTGTCTGCCTGTTGAAGTTGGATGCAGGGGCTTTGAAGCCCAAACTCCAGATTGTACAACACCCGAATCATGGAACGAGAGGAGAGAAGAAGAGCCATTAGCAACACCACTGAAGCAGCAGAATGATCCTCAAGATGGCTGTGGCTCAAGAGAGGGGAGCCATGGGGAGGACGCGGCTGATTTGCCCTCTACACAAGCTAATCTATCTCAGTTGGGGTCTCTGATCCTGAAAGACAGGAAACACCTTATGATTCAGGAACATCACTATTAACGTGTCCAGGAGCATCAATAGATGTATTTGCAAATGCTAAGTCAAACATCTTGATGCATTTACTGTATAGTTTTTCTTGCTAACTTTACCTGGTTCATGATGGATGTCTTCCTCCCCAGCCGGCTTCCGGGGAAACGAATGGTGCTTTTCCTGCTGCCATCATCTGACTCAGACTTAACAACCTTTTCACTGTCTCCCTTCTCTTTTTCCTGCTCTTTCTGACGCCATTTCTTCTTGCGATTTCGCCTCTCCTTGGCACTCTTGGAGCTCAGCTTGGAGACCTCAGAAGAGCTGCGGGACAAATGCCCCCCTCCTTCATCCTCTAATGCAGCCTCAGACACTGTGCCTGCAGATGTCGCCATGGCAGCACCCTGAGGGAAAAAAAAGGCACATGATAAACATAAACTATGAAAAATGGGTAAATGTGTATGTGTTTTGAGATAGAATGAGACCAACCTGTGTCTCCTCCTGCTGCTTCCTCAGCTGCTCAAGCATGGCCTTGAATTCGGCCTCTTTCTGTTCTGCCTCCTCAATAGTGGCCTGGTTCTGCTCCTCATAAGCCATGGCCACCACAGCCAAGATGAGATTCACCAGGTAGAAGGAGCCCACAAAGATGACAAGCACAAAGAAGATCATGTAGGTCTTCCCTGCGGCTCGCAGAGTCTGACAGAAAACACACAGACAAAACAATGGGATGAATCAGAGATGAATAAGAAAACAGTTTTTTTTATGTTGATGAGTTTTTTTTTTCTGCAGCACTTTCTTATTTAGTCAGAGAGACTGTATGTGTATGTGTGTTGTGTCAGCATTGCTGGTGCTTCTATATCCGGTTCATGGCTTTCTCCAGGAAAATCTCAGGGCAGGCAAAAAGCCTTAGAGTGCAGGAATTCCCACTTTTAACACACTCACAAAAAGAAACTCACACACACACTAAAACAGTGTCTGGCCTATTTGCCAAATGAAGTGAATCTAGTATGGCTGTGGGGATGCAGGTCTGTAGGAGGAGGAAAGAAATACTAGTGCAGTGTCATGGTAGTGCAGTTTAACATTACTGGTATCTGTGCACATGTTATATACTGTATTTTGTTAATACATTTGTGTACCTAAGACCAACAGAAAGTGACAGGACTAAAGAGGTTAGACAAATCTGTCAATCTATCTTTAACAACAATAAATTCAGTTTTGTTAATTGCTTCAATACATAGGCACTCAACCACATCTTTCAAAATTCAGAAATCCTTTTCCCCCTACATGAAAGACAAAACTCTAGAGGCTAGTCACACACTTCCAGCTACAGTACTTCTGATCAGCTGTCCTTGCTTCGCTTTTATTCAGAGGGCAAATGAACTCAGGGGGAGAGTTGCTGGGAGGCACTTTTGCTGATTCATTCAGGTATTAGAATGACGAAACATTTTTATGATGAAGTGAGGACAAAGTCATTAGTGCTGCTTTGGGAGAATTCTACTTCTCTATGTAGTTGCAGAGGACTGGAGAGGCTTTAATATAGTTCTCTAAAACAGGTGTAAGAAAGGTCAAAGACTTCATCCATAGGTCACACTGTGACAAAATATACATTTGCTTCCTCTGGACATGTATGCGTCAATTTGAGACTAAGAAGAATAAACAGAAGAATTCAGGAAAACACTGCTTTACCAGCATGTAGAGATTTTCCCAGAAGTCTTGGGTCATGAGTCGAAAGAGGGTGAGGAAAGCCCACCCAAAGCTGTCAAAGCTGGTGTAACCATAGTTGGGGTTCCTTCCGGCTTTCATACATGTAAAGCCCTCTGGACATCGTCTGAAAGGAACATGCAGCAATATAAAAACTGTAACTTAGTAAATGACTGAAATGTATCAATTCATTATGAACACAGCTAGAATTACAGATACATGTACCATTGGCAGTCTAAGATACAACAGCAGCATTAAAATGAGTATGAATATAAGCGTGTTTTTTTTGTAGTTGTTTGCTTGTGCATGCATGCTTATATGTACAATATTAGGAGTAGGATATTGATATGATATTGATACCTTAATATTTCATGACCTTTTCAAAAGCACAAAAGTCTGGGTCATTAATTATGAATACATGGTTGACTGCTTACACTGTATGTATATGTGAGTGCACACATACTGTAGTCTCAGTATACTAAATATGATACAGTAAACAATATACTCATACCATTTATTTTGCAAAGTGCTAAAATGTTTTTTTTCTGAAGAACTGCCTCTATAATCACTAAAATTAGCTTTTTTTTGTATCTGTGGCACCAATGTCTTGGCTACATCCTATTTAAGATTTTTTTTTGTCTCTCTGGTAAAGTTTGCAAAAACCTGCATGGCCTGAAGATCCACCAGGCCATCATGAGAGACTTGAGGTGGGTGCAAGTGGTGCAACGTACAGGATCATCACCCTTTGAGACACGGGAGGAGCAAGGCCTGGACTTACCCCCATGCCCAGAACCTCCACACACCACAAGTGCCACGCCAAGGTGGATGTGAACATCAATGGGTTAAGTGGCTGTCGGGTGACAGAAAGAGTAGCTCCAGTTTGATGACAACGTGGAAAGGATCTTTGAAGCCACAGCCAGGGGTGATGCAGATCAGAAGCACCAGGAAATGTCAACCATCATTGTCAACATTGCTGCTGAGAGGTTTGGCATTAAGGAGCAGTGGATGACAAGAAACCCGGGGGGAAAACTGCTGGGAAACAATCAGCCAGCTAAGATAGAGGCTGAAATCTCTAAGGAAGCGGCACTAAAAAGAGAGGGAGGAGGATTACGCCGCCTTAGAAGATCTTCAGAGTATTGTGAGGAAGAGGGTCATCACCCTCTGCTGAGCTGAGTGGCACCAAATGAGGGGCAGAAAGAGAGGGCCAGAAAGCGAGGGACAATAATGGCAAACAACCACTTCTTCTTCACCAAAAAACTGAATGGGCAGAATTAAAGTGGCCACCTGGCATGCTCCAAAGAGGAGATTAACTAAACAACACCTACAGCGGTGCAGAGAGAGACCAAGACTTGGAAGACAGTGGCTTTGATATTACTAAAGATCTCACTATCGAGTTCAGCACCTAGGAGCCAGCCTTGAAGGAGATCCAGGAGGTCAACAGGGCGTTAGAACAAGCTTGGTCTTACAAGGTCTACAACAAGTGACCCAGGCTCCAATGACAACTGTGGAGGATCCTGAAGATGATCTGAAAGAGAGGGAGGTAGGCAGCTCAGATGTGGAGATTTGCAGGAGGTGTCTGGATTCCAAAAAACAAGAAAGCAAGCTCCATCAAGCAATTCAGCACCATTTCACTCCTCAGCGTTGAAAGCAAGACGTTCTCCAGTATTGCTGCTCGATGCTTGATTGACTACCTCCTGAAAAATTCATACTGTACATCAACACTTCAGTTCAAAAAGGAGGAGTCTCAATGGTCCCAGGCTGCACTGAGTGCACAGGAGCAGTCACTCAGTCGCAGGATGGTTGTGGAGACCTGGCTGTTCTGTAGCTGCTCCTTGGCATCACATGACTGCACAGGAAGAGCGCCATCAGCGACATTACTAATGCTGAAGAAAAGGCATAAAGATGGCTGTGGATCAAGAGGGTTGACCCATGGCCCACACATCTTACTTTGACACAAGCTGGGGCCTGATCAACTACAGAAAAGGGGGACACCTGCAGAAAACATCAGAGCATAAATATGGCGGCATGCATTTAGTTAAAGAAGCACTGACTTACCCTGAGTCAGAACTATTTCCACATAGTAGAGCATCATTCTGACCAGGGAGGAAGTAGAAATTACCTGCAAAAAAAAAAGAAAAAAAAAAAGAAAAAAATCAACCAAGAAAACAGCACTTGCATTAGCCACTGGGCACCTTCATTATTCAATGTTTCTATCAATTTTTTATATCAGCAAGGTAAAAAAAAAACAAAAAAAAATCTCTATCAGAGAAAAGAATTACCAAGATGCACACACATCATCTCCCATTTATGTAGTTATGTGTGGCTAGTTTAATCAAGTGTCAAGGTAATCACTCACTGTTATTCATGATGAATGTGCCCCAGTCAAAGCCCTTGCTGCCATTTGCCAGCCACTGCTCAGTCATGTTGACTGGCCAGTTTACACACTTATTCCGCAGGTTCCCCATGAAGAGCTGCAGTCCAATCAGAGCAAAGACGCTGAGACAGAAGACGGTCAGGATCATCACATCCGACAGCTTCTTCACAGACTGGATCAGAGCACCCACAATGGTCTTCAGGCCTGTCAATTATTATACAATAAACACACACACACACACACACAGACACGCACACACAAGCACAAATGTGCACAAATGCACATACATGAAAACAGGCAAACTCACATATACATGCACACCAGCATACCCATTCAAATGCACACACACACACGCACACGCACACACACACACACACACACAGATAGACACAAATAAAAAGACTTGCAACTTTTGACACTTCAAGAGTACACAAGCTGAGTTTGGTTTTACAGAATTTAGAGCTGACTCAAGTCACGAGGAAAAACGTGTAGTTAGGTAATGTATATCTAATCCTGTATTTAACCCTGTTCTGTGCAGGCTCCTGCATAAATCTAAACTTGGCAGGCATCAGAACTATTTCACAAGCACCTACACCTGTCCATGCCAAGCCTCTACACCAGAAATTGACTTTCATTGTGTCTTGTGCATTCTCTTAATAGTATGAACCAATTGTTCCTGTCACACTTGCCTGAATGGAAATCGGTAGTTCAGGCTGCTGTCTCATTTTAATTAATTAATCAGATAGTTGCTAGCCATGCTGTCAGTACAGTATTTATCTCTTGATGTATGATTTAAGCATATAAAGAGACTGTAATTTTAACATCTTAACAGCACAATTGGAAAACAGGGGCTCCATTTTGTCATAAAAAGTGAGTTGGTACAGGGTGTTGAGAATAAGTTTATTTTTCAACTATTAAATTTAGGTCTTTCTTTTCCAGTTGTGTGTGTGTGTGTGTGTGTGTGTGTGTGTGTGTGTGTGTGTGTGTGTGTGTGTGTGTGTGTGTGTGTTTGTATGTGTTGGCTTGGTGGCTTAATATCTCCAGTCATTGACTGCAGGTGCAACTCTACAGCTGAGAGGAAGAAGAACATGTTGTCCTGCATCTCCACGTCTCCTTGGAGGAGAAACCCTGCCTCCTTTCCTGAGCTAATTTTCTTGCTGTTGACATGCATTGTTTCTTTTCATGCTCATTTTGATAGGCTTTAGACAAATATTACTTATTATGAGTACTACTTATTTCAAATAAAGAGAATGATCCCATTTCATGAAACTGGTTGGCTTCTGTTTTAAAGTTTTAATAACTATTGTGATATAATTTAAGAAATACAGCTGTACAGTTTTTGCCATTAGAAAGTCAAGAATCTCTGTGAATAAATAAAGCTTATCAATTGTCATCAGTGGATTAAAAAGGATAAATAGAATCAGCAGATTATTGGTGGCTTTTAGAAGCTACAAAATTACAGTCACAGTTCTGCTCTTGTCCAGCATAATGCTCTTTTGTTTCTTATTTCCACTGTAAGCACCACTTGACTGTTTTCAGTATTATCAACTGACTGACATGCTTATAGGCATCCCCACACGCGTCAGCACTTTCTCACTCACGTTTTCCTGGTTTTCCTGGTTTCAAAGCCTGGATTTGAGAGTGGATTATGAATTCGGTATGGTTGCACAGTCTGAGTCAAATTTGGTTTAAAGAATTATTGTGACTAAAATGAAACTTCTACCGCGTTACCGCCTATTCTTGCATCATCAGGTGTGTGTTCTGGGGGCATGAACTGAACATGGCACAAATATGCATCTCATAATATAACACATAGAGATCAGTTTCAATCGCACTGTAATGACTGAAGTGGCCCTTTAAGAGAGTAGACACTGCATATTAAAGACCCTGAAAAACAATTTTCAGATCAGATTCTTACTATGAATGCTGGGGTCCTACATAAACACAGAATTTTCTGCCAAAGTTGTAACAGTTTTCTTTATAGAGATTTCTGATTTTTTTTTTTTTTTTTTTGTCCCTGTCAGTAGTTTGAAGTGGGCAGGGCTCAGATGGAAAACCATGAATCTGATCTGAACCTGAGGACAGTTTGCTTATATTGCCAGGCCACTGTCAGTCAAATCTGATTAAACCACACACACAATCCTGATAAAGCAGATTAGCTGAGTTTTTGGCTGTTAAAAAAAAATGATAATACCTAAGTATTTTTTTTATACTGTTAATTATGATTATTGATTATTTAGTCATGACTCAAGAAAAATACTTTAAGGTTGGATTTTAAGTCAAGTTTTCAGAGGCTCTAAAAAAGACAAAATATTTGTGCCTATCACACTGTGCGTCCTAACTCCAAACATCTGAGCATTGTATTTTAGGAAACCCTCCTTCCATAACAAAAGCCTATTATAAAAAGTAGCCTATGTCTGGGTAAAATATTGTGAATGTGCTGTAGTAAAACTCACTACAAAAAGTTATTCAAACTGAGCTCAGGGAAAATTCAAGCAGCTTGTTATCACCTGAGGAGATCCACAAATTTAAACCTTTGGTGGGGTTGGTGTGTATAGTGCAGCTTTCTATCTATATGGTTATCAAGAAGAGATTTTTCTATAAACATTCAGTAAAATCAAAGAAATGATTATTTAGTATGTAATAACAGCACACTATGATAGTGCATTCAAGTGAAACCCCAGATATAGATTTCACATCCAGTTTTCTTCATAAAACACATAACACCACACCGAACAATGCAGCTGTATGGGATGTTTCCATCAGAAAGACACATTTTCATTAGCACATTTTACGTTGACTACTAGACCATTCTATAGAAATGTGTTGAGAAAGAGCAGACAGCAGTACAGCTGGATTTAGGATCCATCAGGAGAAGAGACATTGTATCATGGGATTGCGATTTCCCTTGACTTCTTGTGTTCATCCATGGGAACATCCCTGACTAACTGCAGTTATTAATGTTACTGCATCCAACAAATCAACTGAACGCAGCAGCACCACAAACAGCAAATAGCCAGAACCAGGCTCATTCAAGGAAGCAGGGAGTGAAGAGGAGAAAGAGATGACAGGTGAGGAAGAGTAGGTGGTTGGGAGGGGGAGGGGCAATGAGAGGTGGCATGCAGGTCATTTAAACGCCAAGGCTGAAGGAATTGACTCTGTGTCAGTATCACTTGTCTGTAAACCGTGATGCCGACCTTGCTTTAACTGAAGAACCGTTCCCATCCCAGGCACCCCTTTCTCCCACTCTTTCGGATCTGGGCGAGCCCTCAGGCTTGCTTAGCCCAGAGCACAACTGAGCGCTACATGGTGGAGGGTGACTTTATTGCACTGGACTGAGTGTGTTGTGTGTGTACATGTGCTGACATACAGTGACTTCATAGGGTCTGCATAATTGTTTTACAAGCATTTCGAGTGGATCTAATGTAGAGGCAAATGTATAAACTTATCTTACTGTGTGTTTCCTAGGAAAAAAATCCTATCAAATGGGACAAATATGCGCAGAATTTGGCTTATGATAATTATCTATTATTTATGTTTCCCTTAAACTCCCAGGATGGACAAAGATCTTCAAAAAAAGAAAAACAGAAATCAAAAAATCTGAATCAAATAACTTAGAACTAAAAGAAAGCCCCTTAAAGCCAAACTTGTAAAAGCATGTGTCTCAAAGCTTCATGCAGCGTCAATGTGTTGTAAAATTAGGCTTGGCAGTCTTAGGGAATTAAAAGTCTTAATACATATGGAGGCAGTGCCATAGACTCTGAGAATTTTGATCAGTGTATGAAATAAAAGTGAAGAAAAACCAGATGTGCAAAGAGGTGACAGATTTACATTTCTCATGACTATGTTTTTTCCTAATAGGTTTTTTCATTTAACCACTCATGATAACATCCTGAGAGTCAACTCCTTGGAAATAATATCCTAATCTCTTGCCCTCTATTATCACATTATTTAGGAAATTTATTTATATTTCTCCTTGGGTAGAAATGTTCAGAAAGATAGTTGTCGCATACCATACCAGCTGTCCAAATGGGACATAAGACTGCCAGTAGACTGCTAAGCCTATCAAAAATGTATTGCTACCATTTTTGATTGTCATAAAACAAGAGTTAAAAAAAAAATTATAAATTATAAAACATCCTCTTTTGAAAAGAAAAAGAAATATCAAAGTAGAAGAAATAAAGTCAGCTAATAGATAAAGTAAACTCAGCCTTAGTGTTTAAATGGGAGTCTCACCTGGAATGACAGAAATAGTTTTCAATGCTCGGAGAACCCTGAACGTTCTCAGCGCCGAGACATTCCCAAGGTCCACAAACTCTGTTATATATCTGTAACAAGGTAGGATGACACACAGAACAGAACCCCATGACACACAACACACACAATAACAACACACACACGCACGCAAGTACGCGCAAGAGCACGACACCAGCACCACCATCGAAGACCAGGAGGGGACACCACGGTGAGAGAAAGAACGCCTGTCCAACCAGTGGGAAGAGAACGAAGGAAGGAAGAGGAGAGGAGAAGGACTGAAACAAAAACCACACCTAACATCAACCCCCGTGACTCGCCCACCCGCAAACACAAACACCTGGACTGTCTTACCTGGGATAACTGAAATTGTTTTCAAAGCCCTCAGAACCCTGAACGTACGCAGAGCTGACACATTGCCTAGGTTTACAAACTCTGTTATATACCTGCAAGGTGGATCAGATAGAGTTACTCAGCAGCCATCCCAAACAGAGGAAAGAAAGAATAGATAGTTACATAATATTTTAATAAGCATTATCAAGATGGTATGATGGACTGATGTGGATTGAAGGTGCTGCAGGCAATTTTTGTTTAGAATCTTTTCGCTGTATTTAGTTAAATTCACCTTACATCCCACAACAAATTATTAAATTCAATGTTCGGGGGGGGGGGGTTGTCTGATAAACAGTTTTCAGCCAAAGGTCTCAGCCTAGTTATTACAAGCCTGCAAACAGCAGGAAGGGAACAAATCCATGTCCACATGAAACAAAATACTGGTGCTGAAATAAATTTGGATAAGAAGCTTGACATGTTTGGTAAGAGGCAAGGCAAAGTAACTGCAGAGACAAACCTACATGTAACAAATGTTTGGGGGTGATAACTTTATCAGTAACTACTAGACTGAGTTCACAAAGTTGTGCCAGAGGTAAAAAGTATGGATTTTATAAAGACTGCCTAATAGTTGCCCTCCACTGTTGAGTGAAGCTTGGACAGAGAGTTGCCACTTCACAGTGTTTATTTGTGGCTGCAGATGGCATATGCTGCATGTGCTGACTAAAATTTGTTTTTCCGAGTGGTGGAGATTTTGTTCTTACAGATTCTTTCTGATTTCTCCAAAGTTGCCCACAGCAGCTTTTAGATGATGGAGTACTGTCTTTGTCTGTTATGATATAAAATAACCATCATTTGTCTCAATGTTAACCCCCCCCCCCCACACACACACACAGACTGCAAAAACAGCAGTTTGTTGTCAAGAGATTAAAGCAGAGACAAAAGTTTGACAAATGTCTGCACCATTTGAAATATGTTAAGTTAATCATTAAACTCTGACTACAGTATTACTACAACGTCTAATGTCAGACGTTTAGTTAACATTTTGGTTCATAACGTTTTTGTAGCAACTCCTGCTGTGTCTGAAATCACTCTGCATTTTTATTGTGCCCACAAAAATTCTCTGAATGCAACGAAATAACAAGTGTCCATGTACACTAATTTCTGCAAACAATCCCACAATGCAGCCCGGCACCTTTTAGAGATGCACAAATATCCCAAATCTCTATTTACTGCTCTCTATCGTTTACTAGAGTAAACGATTAAGTGTCTATTATAAAAGGGAGTGATTTTGGAAGCAGTTTAAGATTTTTCTCATAGCATATATTTTAACTCGTCACAGAAGTAAAAGCACAGGTGTCATCAATAACTTTAATGATTGCTCTGTTCCACTGATATGTCAAATAAGCCGTAAGGTACTAGCACACCTGAATGGAATGCATGTGTTATCAATGTGGTTGGTTACACCCGGGTTTAGACAGCCCGTGTGTTTGCAGTGAGGAAGTTCGGTTGCTACTTGGGATTTACCTGTTGTTATTTTCTAACTAATTTTCTAACGGCTTATAAATAAGTCTAAGTTAAATGATAAATGTCATGTTGAAATCTTTCCAGTTTCTTGCTTGGATTGCAGCGCTTTTTATATTTGACCATAGTCGTTTTCTGTAACTTGTAATTATTTGCATATTTAATGAGTTGAAATACTTACGCCATTGAGATGACCATGAAATCCAGCCAGTTCCATGGGTCTCTGAGAAAGGTGAACCCATCTATACAGAAGCCTCGGGCAATAATTTTTGTGAGTGACTCAAACGTATAGATACCTGTGAAGGTATACCTTGAAAAAAGGAGAGAAGAGAGTAAAACGGTGATACACAAACAAAACAAGGACATGATTGCTGATGAGAAGTATGGACGTGTACTTACTCTACTTGTTTGGACCACTCTGGGGGGTCACTAAATGTCATGAATATACAGTTGGTCAAAATCGTACACATGATGATCATGCTGAATAACGTGAGAAGACAAGTTAAGGAAAGTTTGGGCAGTGCCTCAGACATTTAAACACAATTTAAATACAGACACAACTGAAATATTGAAGTCAAGCTTAAGGAAGAGGGCAGAGGGAGGAGAAGCGATTTAGTGTTTACAGTGCATTAGCTTCACTTAGTATTCTCTGACCACTTGTGAGATAAATGAAACAAACCATGTTTAAAATACTGCAGCATCTGTTTTTTTTTTCACTGTAGAAGACATAGAAACATATCACTTGAAAGGATATGAATGTATCAAAATCTTAATAGCTATTCGCCTAAGTAGATTAAAAGGGCTTAAGATGTACAAGGAGGGCGTGGCACTGAAGCGGAAGATTGTTTTCCCTTTGTTTAGGACTATAAATGTCTGTGGAGAGAGAAAGAGAGAGAGAGAGAGAGATAGCAAGACAGTTAGACAAATTGCACAATTAATTATATGACACATATGGTTCATGGTCTGCAAACCTTTGTGCGATCTTATTTAAACAAAAGGAAGAGATGACTGTAGCTTGACTGTTGATTAGCTGATGTGAGTCCTGAACACACCTCTGAGTCATGGGGCACTACTGCACTACTACAGGGCTGATTCTCTTAATACAGGTGATACTGGAATCCATTTGAACGTGGCATTTTGATTTGTGTGCTCATAGCGTTGTCACTTTACCCATTTAGCAGTCTTTACCTTACTAGCAACAAGACAACAGTGAGTGGAGTACTTCATATTGCAACGTCCTCACACTATACAAAGTACACAGCATAAAAACAGTATAGTGAAAAGATAAAGCTAACAAAAGGGCGCATAATCAGAGGCAGCAAGGACACGGGCAACGCTGTACTCCATCGACATCACTCCCTCTGTGGCCAGTCACCCGAGAACCAAGAGTACAGTTAACACCTCGGTCGTGGTTGCACCAGACCGAGCCTTGGTCCTGGTGAGCTTTCCACTGCAACGGTAGCGTTGTGAGCTGCCTGAGAAGCAGCAGACAGGCACATGGGAAGCTCATGGCCAAGCGACTCTCTTCTCCCCAAGTTTAAAGCTCTTACTGGAAGAGAACCTGCAAATGCTGTCATCGATCAGGGGCAGATCTGCTGACTCTAGGCTCTCAACAGCCGCTCCCCACCCGTAAACAGCACTGGGCCAAGTGGGGCTAGGCACGAGGCTGAGGCAGCAGTGTGTTTTTGTTTGTACATAACTGCGTGTAGTTTGGGGATATCTGTGCCCAATTTTGGACAAAAACAATGTGGAGTCAGAGTGTGAAGATTGAGCATTATTTATGAACAAACGGTCTACTGGGATACTTTACATTTACAGCCACTGCTGCTACCAGTTCTTCCAGTTTCTCTTTATACTTGTAGGCATTAAAGTTCAGAGTTGGTTCCCAGACAATTTATAAATGTGTGGTTTGGATGAGAATCCTTGAGTGAGTTATGAATGTGTAAACGGCAGGGTGTTTCTCCACCTTCAACGCATCCTCTCATATCTATTTATGACACAACTGAGTGTTAAGTGCCAGTATTTACAGAGACCATATCATGTCCTGCATTCGTATTGAAGAACAATGTTTCGATCAATTTGTCTCAAAAGCTGTAATAAGTTCTATTACGTTGAATTCAAGATGCAAATTTACTTTCAGATCCTTTGCATTCTACCTCAAACAGTTCTTGTAGTCCGTTGATATGAAGTCAGTTTCCAGCTTCTGTTAACTGCTAAAAAAAATGTATGTGTTACTTGTCCATTTTGCACCAGTTAATAATAATAATCACTACACTCACAAATGATAAACTGCTAATGTAGAGAACACACTTATAATAGAGGCAATTGGTCTTTAGGATACATATGACACCAGCAACTAGAAAAATACACACACCACAAGTTTGTGGTTTAAGCCATGGGAAACACTAGAAAGAATCGTGGAGGCGACCAGAAGTGTCCAGAGACAAGTGGTGTCCTGAAATCTAATTAAAGTAAAAATAGCGTCCACAATGTGGGGTAAGACAAAATGTATTCTCTCCATCAGAAGACTTCTCTCTCTCCCTCCCTTCCCCTCTCCTGTTCATTTTTGCATATAGAACATCTACTTAAAATATCATCTCACCAATTTTTCCTGTTATGCGGAGAAAAGAATAATCTATAGGTAATCAACATTCTAAAAACAGGACAACAAAGGATCTACAGTCATATTCAGATCTTTCTCTCAGAGGTCAAACAAAGAGTTTTGCTGACCCAGCACATACAGTATGCGGATAGAAGGAGAGATTGTAAAATGAGCAATATATCATTAGCAGTTTACAGGTGCAATGTTCCATATGTTAATCAATGTGAAGCATAATGCCATGGATAAAACCCATGAATTTGTAGAGGTTTTTGAAAACTTCAGAGATGCACACATCTTATAGAGAACATGTCTGCCTTGTCCTTATTGGGTCTGAGTTTCAATCTAGTTCATCCTCTACAGAACATGGATGTTCACAAATGTTCCTAAAGATTCACAATTCAGCTACAAAGAGGCTTCAGTTCATCAATGAACTGTGTCCATTTGGAGACAGAAAATTTTGTTGATGCAAACTTGGCAACCTTGGCAGAGTTACAACCAGGGATGCAAATGTCAGGCAATTTCCTTAATTGATCGTCTGCCACACTGATCGATAATTGATCAATTATTTAGGCTAGTAAAATACGAAACGCATGATTTGTCTCGATAAATGATAATTGCCATGGGCCATTTTCACAACACACTTTAAATCATAAACTAAGAAAAACACAAGTAAATTACTTGAACCATAAATGAAATAAAATGTAACAATGCAAAAAATTTAAATGACTAAACATAATCATTTTTTGTAATATAAAGGCTCCGATACCCCACACAATGCAAGCAGAATACTCTTGTTGTCTGATAAATTCTTAACAGTGATTAATTGATTTATTAATCACTCATTTCCCACGTTTAATTAATTTCCCAGACAAACTCGGTAAAGTAGGTTGACAGACAGTGAATTGGAGACACTGAATTTATCGTCTTTGAATTGAAAGCTTTGCCTTGCGCATTACATTTCAATGGGATCAACATATCAGCCAGCGCAGTACTAAGTTTGGGAAGCTCACAATGAATTGGATAAACATCCAGTCACATTGAGTGGCCATGATAGTGGACAGGCACTCGATCACAATGTATGTTTAAGTCCTTCACACGAAGTGCATGGAGGTACACATATCACTATAACACTGATCTACCTACCTACTTACATTGTTAAATACATACATACTTATGTATACACTCATGCCTAAATACACAACTCAGCAGAGTAAGCTTTACTGTGAGGAAGCCTTATTTGCTGCAAAGCTGGAGAAGTGTTCCTAATTCTCCATAGAGCTTTAAAGAAAGAAGCACATATGCAAGAATCTGGAGGAAGAATGCAGCTGCAAGGACAGTGCATGTGTGTGGGTGGGTGTGTGCGCGTGTGCGTGTGCATGTGTGCTTGTGCATGTGTGGGTTGGTTGAGGAGGAGGAATAGTGGAGCAGGGATATAGAGAGGGGCTTGCAGGGGTATGGGACAGCAGCAAAGAGAGCCAAGGAGAGAGAGAGAGAGAGAGAGAGAGAGAGAGAGAGAGAGAGAGAGAGAGATGGGGGTGGAGGGGGAGTGATGCAGAACAGAAAGCCACAGAGCTGCAGAGGGGAGAGAGCCAAACCTGAGATGGATGGGTAGACAGACGGAAGAGGAGGACTGGGTAGGCATGCAGCAGAGAGAGAAAGTGAGAATGAGATGATGAGTGAGGTCTAACCAGCAAAACAATAGAGAGTACACTGTGGGGAGAGGGTGTTGTACTTTCCTAAATCATCCCAGGACCCCGGCCTGACACAGACCGCTCTATTACCTCACAAACCTGACTCTAGATTTGACCTTTCTGATCCATAGACCTATTAGAAGATTACAAAATTATACGATTAATTGATTGGACATTGTGTAATCCTGAACAATTTTGATAATTGACGAATCGTTTAAGACATTTATTAAGACACAAGGCCAAACTTTCCAGCTTGTTGTTTGTGGATTTGCTTCTTCTCCATGTTTTATATCATTGCAAATCAAATAACTTAGGTTTTTGAACAGTTGGTTGAACTAAGCAAGACTAAGCAATTAATTAATAGTAAAACTAATTAAAACAACATTGTTAACTTGGAGCTTTAAATTACCTTCGTAAACAGTAACATACTCCAAATCAAAACTGAGACATATGATTTTTTTTATAACATATCTGGATTCAAAGGTATCTTTGCAAAACGAGATTGCAGTGAGAACTCTGCCAGTAATCTCTGACCTAAATGACTGCAAACTAATTTCCCTGCAAATTCTACCAAACTATATGAAGAGAAATGTCATCCCATTTCTTTTAAAAAAAACCAAAAAAAACCTGTATTCTACCTGTATGTTGTGCTGCAAAATCCCACTTTCCCACCCTTACCCCACCCTCCTTCTTTATACCAACCTGGCTAGCAGTGGAAGCGCACTCAACCCCCCACCCCATCCCTTCCTCACTCAGCCCAGTACAGGAGGATGCTGTGTCATCAGAGACTGAGGACTCAGACAGAGCACTAAAGCCTGGCCCTCGCTCTAATTTACTGCACCCAGAAAAAACGAAAGCTGGAGAGGAGGCAGCGGAAGGAAGAGGGAAGAGCAGAGTAATAGCCAGAGACACACACGGAGACAGAGACGGTGGGATAGGGACATAATGTAATGGTGTGTACAGTGCTACATGCTGAGATTCAGATTCGACTGCTGCTTTAGCCGTGAGCTCCCCTAGTGCACTCACAAGTAGTTGCTGCCCTGCAGAAGCCTGAACAGAAATGACTGGTCCACTGCACACTCCCGTTATAAGATGGTCACCAAAAAGCCACAGTCAGGCAGAGAATGAAGCTTTTGCATCAACTAAACCCGAACGCTGTTCAAACTTCTTTTGGTCCATACTGTACAGCAACCAATTCAAGCTGAATCATCTTAACTATATTTCCATGTACATCACAATCCCCCTTCGACACACAAACACAGATGTGTGCATGGGCACAGCGCCAGCTAAAACACTAGTATGCCCTCCATCTATCCCGTCCTGCTCTTCCTGTATGACTACAGCAGCTTTAACATTGCCTAATCACATCAGACATTTGAAAAGCCCAGGCAGTCCTTTACCCATCACAGGGGAAAACAAGAACTGCAACGCTGCATTTCTCTTCCTCACCACTGCCCCCTCTTCCTCTCTTTGATGCATGAGTGCTGTGATCAGGTTTCCTGCAGCTGACGGTAACACACACACACGCGCGCGCACTTAGACACAATCATTGACATACAGTGCAATGGTGAGCGATATGATGACTGTCGGTCGAGTAGAGGAGACGAGCAGCCTAGAAAGGTGAGGACACAAGCAGCACAGGAGGAATGGACGCTAACCATGAATATACTTAGACGTTCCTCCTCAGGTGTGATAAATGACAAACATATTAGGGGATTAGGAAAATAACTGATATGAATGATAGTAAAATAGAAATGGGAGATCAAGTCTTAGGCCTGCTACTCTAATTGAACTGATACAAGACATGGATATATATGATGAAATTAGCGGATCTTGACTTAGCAGAGTAACGAGAAGTCAGAACCTGCATGAGCAGAAATATATATAGAGTAAGCAGTAGCCTAATAGTTAGGTGAGCTATCTAACTGGCAGTCTAAAAGCCCCGTATCCCTTTCTGCCATTTTGAAATTCCCTTAAAACGTGCAAGGTACCATAGCCACAGCTACATCAGTGGAGCTGCTTGGAAGCCACAAAATAAAGGACCAAAACTGCGATGAGATTCTGCAGATTTCGTCTATTTGTATGCTGCAACTACATTTCCAGGTCATGGATTTATTTCTTAAAGATTAAAAACATTTTGATACTAATTTGCTAAACTGTCATATGCCAGTGAAGCAAATTTTTATATTTCTAATGGATCTAATCCCAAAACTCATTATATAGGCATGTACCTACATCAATTATCAATTAAAAAACAATTATTCCATTAGCTTTTGTATCAGCTAATGGACTATTCACTAATCTTTAAGAGTGTGACCACTGGCACACAATTATGACCAATAATGTTCAGAAATAATATTTATTTTGTAGATGACCCTACCTCTTGCTTTGGATTGCAGATAGAGATAATGTAAGCATGAAATTATTCATCACAGTACCCAAAGAGGTTTAAGAAAACAAATGGCATCACTTAAAGGACAATCATCAGTACGGTAAATGAGGTGGAGCGGCTCATTCAGAAAGTCTGAGGGCTGAACATTTATACAGTTTTGGTGTCTTATTTATGTTCGTTGCATTGTTTCTTACATAAACTATAAGAAACAGTGCTTTGAAGCTTTGTGCACAAAGGCAAAATCGGTCTTGGAAAACTTTGTGACTTCACCATTGTTTACTGTGTTTACTCATCTTGTCTAGCTTTCATCTACAGTTTTGTACACAGAGTCTAAGTTGCCAGTCAGTTATGCTCTAATCCTATTTTTCATATACAAAATCTATTCGCTTTTGCACAACATGTTTAAAAACATCCAATGCGGTTAAGTATGTATTGTCCTGTAGGCAAATGTCATTCTACTGTAATTCTATGGAAATGTAGATTTTGTTGGAGCTGCGTAAGGTCCTCAACCACTTTTGCAGTTATAAAACTACTCCACCAAATTGCCTTTAGAGACAGAATCCCCGTTTTCTCTTGTACTTCAAAACCCTAAGAGATCCTGACATCACTGGTCCACAACACTATAGCTCTTCATATCTCACAGTCGGCAGGCAATTCAACTATCAACTATGCACCAACTATCCAAAAACCTCATTTTAAAATCCTTGTGCTCTGTTAGGTATCATTTTCACAATGTATGTCTGAGACATAAAAGGTCTCCTTGCTGCAGGTAAAGGAGGTGTGTGAGTGGACGCCATGATGAACATCTCTGCAGCAACTTTCCTTCTGTCACCAAAGTGAGTGACACTGATGAAAGTAAGGAGAGGTAAAGGGGTATGCATTTGGCAATAAGCAAGGTGGGGAAGGATAATAAGACAAGAATATAACCCTTCCTGTGGCCACGGCTGAACTAGGGCTGTGGATCAATAGATCACAAAAGGCACATACACTTGATAGTTTCATCTGCCCTAGGTGGGGGTGCTGCTGGCTGAGACGGCCAGTCCTGCTGACTGGGCTTCTTGCTGCTGTACAGGCCGCAGATTCTCTTACACATCATCACTGCCACCACACAGGAGACTTGCTACTCCACACCTATAAACAGCTGCAGGTACTACAGCATGCGCCTGCCCTTTTCTCTCCACTTCCTGTCCTCTCCTGCCATCTTCTGCCTTCACTGCTCATTCCTCTTTTGCTAGTGCAGCTGGCTACAGTAAGGGCAAAGCCAAAGCTAGAGTTTGTGGCACTGAAGCCTAAAAGGCCTTGGAGTCATGTCTCTAATTAAGAAAAAAGCGCATCATTCTTTGTGTCATCTGCACCTGTACCACATTAATTCAGAAGCTGATTTTCCTTATATGCAGAAATTATGTGACTGTGCGGCATGTCTGAAGTGAAAAATCACATTATGATCTTACATAATAGTAAGACTGAAGTAACACTGATATGACCTTCAAGGCTGATAAATAACATTGTTTTTAGATGTCATTTGTGAATCTGCTTATCTGTTTTAAATCTCCCAAAAGTAACAAAAACCACAAAACCATCCCAAAACACCAAACTCAAACAAGGTCCAACAGAAAAAAAAGTAGAAGAGGCAATTAGCTTACTCTAATTAAAACATCGTTTCAGCCTATCAAAAAAAGTGGAGAGAAATAATACTGTTAGATCCCCACATTGCTAGAAATTTGTCAACACATGCACGCACACATACAGTGCAATTACAGCCAAATTATTCCTCTGCCGCACTGATGAAAATGCTATCCACTCAGACAGTTTGTTGGAGAGAGCACTTGCAATCTGAAAGTGGATTTTGTCGCAAAATAATTCAATTAGCAATAGCATTGATGGCACATATACCTAAGGGCAAATTTGTCATCCCGTCCAGCTGTTCCATCATTTTTATCATGCATTAACGCAGATCATTAATCAAAATTAATCAAAAACCTATATGAGGCTAACCCTTTCCCAAGAACTGTGTTCCACAGCAACCTCCCACTGTTGCAGGAGCAGAGCAACTACGTGACTCTGCCTCAGTTGTGCTTTGATTTTACAGGTCTCCTAAAAAACTCACAGGCCTTGTATGATCTCCCTGTGCACCCACATAATTCCGTGGCTGTCTCTGAGGTACAAGAGACTATAAAGTACTGAAAAGCTCTTAAATGCTTCAAGGTCATATTTGCTATTAAGCTACCCCTATCACTGTAGTGAATACAATAACTTTCATTTTGACTGAATAGATATGAGACTTGAATCTGTCATGAATGAATTTCATATAACTTCTGTATTGTGTGTTTAGTTTAAAAAGGTGTAGACTTAGCACATATAAAGGTTCAGCAAAATAGCTGAAATACACATCTGTAAAGATTTATAGGAATTTCAAAGCTCTAACTATCTATAAACCTCTCACCGACATTTAGTAAATGCTTCTTGATTTGAGTGTTTATTTGGAAAGTCTGAGACAACTGGGTTGTGCATTTGGCCTGTGGGACAACTCACTTTCCGGTTCAAATAGTATGGGTCCAAATCCTCCAGTGGTGTGCCCCCCAGTCCATCAGGAATATCGCCGTAGATGAAGGGCAGGCTCTTCCCAGCCTCCAGGTCACTGTTGGGCTTGGGCTCATTGTCGTCAGATGTGTCGCGGTGACTACTGTCCGATCTGGGCTTGGGTGGCTTTTTGTTCTTCTCTTCTTTGATGCGCTTCTCGATGTTAGCGAGCGACTCTGGGGTGAATTTCTTGAAGCTGTCAGGTCCTGGGGGTGCAAGAAGGGGTGCGGCCATGTTTTCATCCTGCAGCTATTTCCTCTTTATTTGTTTTCCATCCCAGACATCCAGCTCTGAGAGGAAGGACACAGATGGAGAAAGTTGGGAGGAATGAGCACAAGGCACTGAGCAAAGAGAAAGCAATAGATGAAACAAAATGAAAAAAGACAAATAACAAAAAAAAATTAATTCTTTAAAATAATGTCATCTAGTTTTGTTGTTATTGATGTTGTTGTTGTTTCATATCCACTGTCGTTGTATTAAAAACACTGAGTGGACAACAAAGGGTTATAATTAAAATAGTTATCATATTTGTATTTTAGACCAGTTGGTTTGCATCTCTTTTCAGTCTCAGTGTTGCCCAAAGTCTCACAGATGGAATTACCACTTCTGCCAGAGAAAAAAAACAAAGCTAAATAAAGTTAAATAAGTGCAAACATTTGGAACATGGGGCAGCAGAAAATATTTGTTCTCTTCATCAACCTTAATGACCAAAGCACTGATCCTGTATCCCCAAAAGCTAAACTTCAGTACCCAGCAAATAGACAGCATTGAATTCCTTTTTTGCTCTCACCTCTGTGACCCCCAACAGCAAGGAGACTGTTCAGTTTTCAAGCTTTCTCTTCTTGCATTTACGCCCACAATTGACGGGCTGCTTAACCCAACAGGCACTCGCGTGTCTGACTGTCCTCTTCACAACTATCATAAACGACATTTTGCAATATTTGTTTCTCAGGAATATTTCTTTTGCATCTATGTTCTAACCATGCAAAAGGCAGCATTTAGAGTCATGATTTTAATTTAAATTCCATATATTTGATATTCACAATGAATAAGATGACACTCCGTATTTTTAATGTATTGGTAGCACTGCTGGTCTCAATGAGAACAGACATCCATCCATACAGCAGAAAAAGCTTGATGCAGCTTTCAGCTCATTGTTTTGGTTTGGAGGTCCCTATGGTTGAGTGCAAACAACTCTCTCTGACAACAGGTATATATAAAGAGGATAAAGGGGGGTGGGGGTCCCAGCAAAAAAAAAAAAAAAAGGCCAACACAAACATATTCATGCTATGTTGCAAAATGACAAGGAGCCAAACAATCTTAGGCCAAGCAAAAGAGACCCAGATATTAGTACTTATAGTGAAAGAAACTTAGCGCGGAGGCTAGTCTTACACGTTTGCTATGAGAAGTTAATAAGTTGATATTGTATATCAAGGCTCATTGCTGTAAATTTGTTTTGGAGTTTGCTTCCGCCATCTACTTATCATATCCATTATCATATATATTAAAGATGAAGCAGATAAATCCATGGGACTGAGACCCGTGGTGGAATGGAATGGGTGGGGCTTACTGCATGATAATGATACAAATGTTGACAGTTTTCAAAGAACAGTATGCTGGGCTGACATTAAAATACACCGACTGTAATTATAAACATTTGCCGTTTTGGTTGTTCCCTCTGACTATCCTATCCAACTGTTCCTCACAGTACTTTGGCTTGACAAAAGTTAAAACCTTTGCAAATGTCACCTTGCCTATTTGTATCATATGTAACAGCACAACTCACAGAGGCACACACAGTGTTGTATTCTGACGTCTTACACCCTTAACTGTACTGACCCAAACAATGAATCTACACAGGACAATGTATTAATTATTCATTTACAAATAACTAAACATAAACTTAACTATTGAAGTGTGTCCCAAGGTAGTTCCATAAAGAACTGCTGGACTTTTAACTGGAAATGATTAAACTTCTGGGGCTCTGACTCATTGCTTAAACAGTAAGGTTATAACATCATCATCAACTGTATCTCTCCAGACCCCCCCCCCCCCCCCCCCAGCCCTCACAGCTGGCTGATGGCCATACTGTTTTATACACCATACTTGAAAATCAAGTCACAGTTCGGGCTATCAAAAATTAGACAGTGTGAGCAACATTCAAGGAAACAATGACAAGGGTACAGACCTGGAAATGAATCAGAAAGAAGTCAGAAGAAATCCACAGGCAGAGAGAAGGATCCAACAACTCAGTTAACTTCGAGAGAAAGCACAGCCAACCAGGAGAGGGATGAATTCCGATTCAAGTAACCCAACCTCGGCACAACCTCCAAGTCTCCTTCCACCAATGCCACATCAATTGATCTACCGTCAAGGTGATTCAAACCAGGATGCAACACCATGGCCAGCAGTGCATGTGCACTTTTCACATAACGCTGGAACAATCCTAAAACCAGGCAGCAAAACTTGAACGGCGACCAGGGGAAACCTCCTGAAATTCTGCAGATGTTGCTTTATGCTTTCGATGTCCACTAACTTACTGGGTCATATGAGAAACACTGCATGAAACGTAACAATCTGACTTCCACGTTTTAATTAAAAAGACTACAGAGAAACTATAACACTGAATCCTATTAGCGCCTGTAATCGGCACCAAAAGCTCGCAGGCCACAAAACCCGCTCTCGGTTCAGTTAAATCCGAGCCAAGTGAGTTTGGAAATTAAAAAAAAAAAAAAAAAAAAAGATAAACTGATGGATGACAGAGAAAACTAACAACTCCGGCAGCCTCATTTGCCTCCCAGTGAAGAAAAAAAAAAAAAGACAAGCTTGTCGCTGTCCGGTTCAGCAGCGTTTAGCAAACTGCTCTGACGCTGCGTCCTCTGTGCGCAGGAGAGGCATCCAAAAGCTTCCCCCTGCCCCGTCGCCTGGAAGAAAAAGAAATCCTTTCTCCTGCTCTGTGCAGTCTGATGAACACCTGACATCTGATGGAGCTGAGCGGACACCGAGGAGACACGGTGCCGGCGAGGAGGAGGTGTACGGGGCACTTGCACCAGAGTCACATGGGCCGGGAAAAGAACTTAACACATCCTTCATTTCCTGAAGTGATATTTTAATGCTGCCTGTCACTAAATATAAGATGTCAGCTCGGTCCAAATCCACACACCACGGAGGATAGGTGAGCCCTACAGGCCCAGGTCCAGCGATTGCCGAGAGAATAACTCTGCTGCCACACTTTAGAGAAGCCTCACATCACCTCTCATATGCTATACAAGTGGATGCCACTTTGATTTTGTTTTTAATTTGATTATTTTGATTGATCGAATGCCCGAGGTGAGTTAGTTTCAGGTAAAGTTAAGTTATGATGACCTGACTGGAAATTTCTCCATAACTGCAGTTATGACAATTCAGATTTTTTTTTTCCCCTCAGGAATTAAGAAGGAAATTATGAAGCGTGGGACATTAGGGCCATTGTAGAGATAAACACAGACAAAGAACACCTCCTCCTATTTCTCAGGGAGAAACTTTCTCCCACCCGCTCCCCTTCACATTGCATGTTGCATCGTGTAAATGCCTTTCGTTGACTGAGAGTGATTGGCAGCCCAGGTAAAGTGCACTGTTTCACACCGAGGCGCGCCGTTGTCCTATAGGGCCAAAGCCCGAAATACTGCAGTGTGCTTTACTGCTGCTATACACTCTAACTAACTAACTCATAGTAGCTCGGCTGAATGTACAAGCCATGTCCTGACAACTCATCTCTGGCCTCAACTCAAAGCAACGCATAGCACATCACATTACAACCCAGTTCCACCCCCCCTCCCCCCAAAAAAAGTGAAATTATTCACAGCAAAAAAGAAACTATAACGGCCTTAAGGCTACACCACACCCGTAGAGATCATGTCTAGGCGCCAGAGGTCCAGAGACTCCATATAATGCAGGTTTACGGAGTAACAGCATGACGGGAAAATGTGTTTTTAATGGGGGACACTGCGTGAAACGAGCAGAAAGGGGTGCCACGGCCCCTTTGAGGACTGGCAAACTACAGACGCACCTACCTCCTCACGCAATACAGTCTCCAAACGAGATTGCAAGAGGGAGGGGGGCACAGAGGTGGTGGTGGATGGGTGGGGGGTGGGGGGGTGTAAAACTATCATAGTTCTAAAATGATGGTAGCGAGAAAACTGCTACGTAAAATGATTTTTGCAAGCGACGCATTATTCAGGTACTTGGAGCCGACATGGTAGTTACAGTCGCCACTCAGAGAAGTTTGACGTGATCTCACTTCTGTATCCCATATGCGTATGTTTCACATTCTCGCACACTGAAATGTCATTCCATCCAGCGGCAGGCCAACACCCAGAATAACCCGCTGTCTCCCTCTTTCCTACCACGTCGCATCAAAAGTCCACGTTTCCCCCTCTGAAAATCTCATCTTCCCCACTTCTAACTGATGCCTCGCATGCATATTCGTCCATGTACTGGCAAGGAGCCCTCCACAGACGCTAGGAAAAGATGCTGAGAGAGGGACCGCTCTGCGGCACTGGGATGCGGTCAGTCGACAAAGTAGCACCGCGATCCATCCCGCGACAAAAAAAATGTCAGGCAAAGCAGAAAACAGATTGTCTACTTACTTTTTCTCGCATTAACAGAAATCCAGACAGCTGTCACTGAACTGCAGATGTAGAAAAGAGTCGGGAGTAACTGCGGCTGTCGCCATATTGTTGCTGCTATCTTCCTTCCCAGTGCGTGCGGCTACCCTGCATAATTGATGACTCTCAGCAAATTGTTAGGGAGTGTCGGTAAATGCCTTTAGTTTCAATAACGGACAGGAGACCGCAGCATCGTAAGCAAAAAAAAAAAAAAAAAAAAAAAAAAAAACAACACTCTTCCCTGCTCACGTATTAACAGTAATTGATATTCTGTTTAGGATTGTTATTAGCAACATATCTATTTTCCTCGGGATCTGCTATGAAAATACATAAAGTGTGTTATTCCATATTATTTTTAGAATTAGATCTGGAAGTTACAAGACACATTTGAGACAACTCTGAGCTTATTATGAGCGTTAATGTAACCTTTAAAACACAAGGTGATCGTGGACTACCTAAACTTTAATGGATTTGTTTTAAATGTATGTGTGTGTATATATACATATATATATATATATATATACATACATACATACATACATATATATATATAAATACATACATATATACATATATATATATATATATACACATATATATACATACATACATATATATACACATATAAATACATACATACATATATATACATATATATACATATACATACATACATACATACATATACATACATACATACATACACATATACATATACATACATACATATATACATACATATATATACATACATACATACATACATATATATATATACATACATACATACATATATACATACATATATATACGTACATATATACATATATACATATATACATACATATATATACATATATAAATATATACATACATACATACATACATACATATACATACATACATATATATACACATGTATATATACATATATATACATATACACATATATACATATATATACACGTATATACATATATATACGTATATACATATATATATATACTTATATACATATATATATATACATACAGGTCTTTTCTACAGCTTACATTTTGACTTGTCACAGTAGTAAAAGCACAGGTAGTGCTAACCTGTGTAAAGTCTTCCGCAAGCATATTCAAACAATGATGTAACTGTATCAGAAACCTTGCCACTAGAAACACACAGTATACTAAAGCCCTGCTGACAACTAGACTAAATCCTGTCTAGATCCATACTCTGATATTTCCCTTAAGCATGAGATGTCTAATGTAAACACAACATGATACATATGGAGGTTGTGAGCCCAGTCTCATAAATGCCTGTCCTACACATATCAAAAACGTGCATAATATACAATATACAAATATTGTGATACATATGATGCAGGCAAGTTGCCTGGACTTTTGCCCCTTCAATCCACAAAGCTGGTTTTTCAGCGGTTCACAGTTGGCAAATTGGTGCTATATGGACCCACTGCTAATCTATAAACCACTTTAATTTCTTATTAGTTTCTGATTCTAACTAAAGAACTATTAACGGTTCCACAGAGGCATTATTAAGGCTCCTGAGTGATTTGGTTGTTGCTCACATTCAGTCACTGAAATAAATTATTTTCAATATACTATGACCCTTAGTCTATAGCCTTCAAGCTTCAAAATACAGGGTTGGGGGATTTTATAAAGGAAGTGTTTTGAATATGACCTAACAATGTCTCTATCTGGTGGAGTTTTGAAGAACTGCACCTTAATGTCTACAGGAAGTCAAATGGCAGGCATTTTCATTCATTAATAAGCTACTTTTCAGCTCCGGATTTCAGTGCATTTCAATATTGTGAACATAGCAAATACTTAAGAAATTCATTACTTTACCTAGTCAGACATGAAGTCAAACTATCATTGTAGATTATACAGGAGGAGCTAGGGACATGGACTTCTAGGTTACATTGGATGGCACTGCAGCACAGTGACCTGGGCCCTGGTAGGTGGCTGAAAATGGTTGGTTAGATCAAAGTATTCTGTAAAAACATGGTTTACCTTTACAAGACAAAGGGATTCGAGGATTTGGATTAACTGTTAAATGAGGATAATACATCTCAAATAAACTTCCCCACCCTTAGTGAGGAATGCAAAACTCCGCCATAGCAGGCATCCAGGACTGGTCCCAAACAGGACCGCATTAAGGTATAATTACCTGTGTGTTTAATGGGAAGTTTGAACATCTTCAATTTCGTGACAACTGAGCAAACTTTATCAGCTGATGAGGACTGTGTGATACAGTCGAAACCTTCAGAACAAGGAAGTAAGTGGACCTTGAGTTGAGACTGCTTTATCAAATGACTATGAGGTTTAAGTGTGAATTTTAAACTTGAATTTAAAGGTGTACTCAGTATGGCCTCAAGCAAGTTAACATAAACACATTCTCGGCTGGACTGTATGTACACAGGCTCACTGGCCTAAAACTGGACGGACGATGTATATATATATATATATACATATATATGTATAAATATATATATATATATATATATATTTAAAGGCCGTTTTCTCAAAATGAGTTGTTTTTCTCGTACTCTGAGCAAGAAATCTCCACTTCAGTAGCACTTACATACAGGAAACTTTCACAGTTGTGTTCCTGTCTATATTCGAAAGGCTTTTACAGAGGGGTTTGTTCATATATCATTCATAGCCTGAATTATATAACATTTTATTCCTCAAAACATGGCGAAAATTTATTTTTTTATTTTATTTGAGAGTATTTTCTACTACTCTATGGAGTAGTAAAAAAGAGATATCCAAGATCCCCTCCGAACCCCCTTTTGAACCTGGTTTTATCCAATGTTCAGATTCTTGTTCTGGAAATTTGTGCAAATACACTGGTTGCATACATTTAATTAGATAATGCCTCATTTGCACGTTTGAACATAAAATTCAGAAAACGTGTGATATAAAAAAGAATAGTCTTAATGTAAGTAATCAACTGGGGAAACTTTATTGTGATATCTATTAGTATTTTTTTAACCCTATTCAACAGTAGCTTCTTGCCATAATTCAGTTAGAATGCATTTGAATGGTGAGATGATTTGTCGGGTTTTTTTTAAGTATCCTAACATTACTAACGTATTTACAAAAGAAGGTAACAACAAAAAGATTTTTTTTTTTTTTTTTTTTGCACTGGTACGTTTATAGGTGTCAGCTTTTATTTTGAAAAAATCGCACCGGACTCGCCATACTTGTTGTGTTGTGTTATCTTGTTGGGACTAACTGGGCTGTCTGCTGTTGCAACTGGTCGCCACGCAGGTCGGGTTCGGCAAAAATGACCTTTCTAATGAGGCTTTGTACTTTAGTTGTCAACGTGTTATGTCTGCCTCTTCACCTGATGCATGCGCTCGGCCTGTATGTAATATACAAACGTGTCTTCCCATTTTGTCTATACCGGATTTCTGTAACGTACAACAGGAAAATGCACGACAAGAAGAAGGAGCTGTTTCGCAGTCTCCCAGAGTTCGTCGCGCCCGGCAGACAACTCACAATTTTGGAGATCGGCTGCGGCACCGGCACAAATTTTGAGTTTTATCCGCCCGGTTGCAAGGTGATCTGCACCGACCCCAACCCCAATTTTCAGAAGTATCTGAAAAAAAGCATGATGGAGAATGACCACCTCACGTATGAGAAATTTGTGGTGGCATCGGGGGAGGACATGGGGTCAGTTGAGGACGAATCGGTAGACGTTGTCGTCTGCACCCTGGTGCTCTGCTCTGTCAACAGCATACAGCAAACTCTGCGAGAGGCAAACCGTATACTGCGGCCAGTAAGTCGTCTGACGGCTGAAATCACCAGTCGTTCAGATCCTGTTTATTCCCAGTTAAAGGCTGAGTTGCAACCACACCCTGCGTGTTAGCGACACTATTGCTCTGCTAACAACTTCTACTGCAATGCAACTTCTGGATTTATCATCCACCGCCGGAAATGAATAACCAGCTCACTAGGCAGACAACCGGCAGAGAAGTTTTCTTTGCGATGATATTTAATTTTTAACAACGTATAAAATTCGCGTTTTACTTTTCTGCTGCATATGTGAATAGAAAACAGAATAGAAAACAACATAGGCGTGAATATCAGGGAATGTAAGTCCCAGGAAACTGATTGAAGGTCTGAGCCCAACCGATAAATCAGCCGGGCCAATAGTAGCCGTTATATATATATATATATATATATATATATATATATATATATATAGCCACCGATATTAGCTTATTGCAGATACATCAGTATAGACATACTGTACATTCAGTTGTCAGTTTATTAGGTTCACCCAGCTAAAAGTAATGCAGTCTAATACAACAGTCCTGCATTAAATCCTCCATTTATGAGGATTATAATGTGCAGTTTGTGTTGACACTGTGTTAAAGAGGTGTTGATTCAACTGTGTGATCATTGTGGAGGATGCAGTGTGTGGTGCTGTTGACTCTTCTTAATCAGGCACTGCCACCTTTGAGCGCTAACATTACATAACTGAAACATGAGATGGTGCCAGTGTGGTGTCATCGCTAAGTGTGAGTACATATTCGATGCCCTCAAATTTCCATTCAGTATACTCTGAATCCAATTTTCAACTTTCATTCAACATTCAACTTAGGTCGTAAGTTTTTTTGTATGTGATGAAATGATCCTCGGTTTTCTAGCATTTGGCTACATTTGTCACGTTTGTTCAAACGTAACAAAAATATACTCATTATAAAACACGAGGAAGGGATGCAAACTCATCTCAGCCAGGGAGAAAAATAACCAATCTGCATCAACTGGAATGGATTTTTTAAAATTTGCATGGTATACATATAACAAATCTTTGCCTTGCAGGGTGGAGCCTTCTTTTTCATAGAGCATGTTGTTGCAGACGCCTCAACTTGGACATACTTCTTCCAGCATGTTCTCCAGCCTGCATGGTACTACTTCGGCGACGGATGCGAGATCACCCGGGAAACTTGGAAACATCTGGAGGAGGCTGGATTCTCTGACCTCAAGCTGAGGCACATTGAGGCTCCACTCCTCTCTTTAATCAAACCGCACATCATAGGCTACGCTGTGAAATAGACTCTGTCTGACTAGCTTTGTAGTAAAGCCTCCCTCACAACCAGTGTATGAATATGCCAAGCACTAGATGCCTCTCCTCTCCTATGTCATATGATTGATTACCAGTTATAGAGATAGCGCCAGTCGCTTTGATACTAATTTTATTTTTCTACTGAAAAAAAACCTTCAGTGTTTAAGTTTTGTAAAGACAAATTATTTTAAAACATTGAATAAACACCTTACATAGACAGTGCACAATACTAATTTTGTATGCAGTTTAAGTATATATATATATATATATAAATATATATATATATATATATATATAATCTTGATGTTTCTCTGATCCTCCATTCCTCATCTCCAAGTTGCTTGCTGACAAATCAATCTGGTTCTGCCGTGGGGAGTTGCTCTCCCTCAGTGACACGATGTGACAATTGTGCCACTAAAATGTGCATTTTGTTGTGATTAAGGTGACTGTGTTGTGTCAAAGCTTGAGTGAATAAAGAGCTTAATCCTGTTGCATTATTGTTATTATTAATAGTCCAAAATTAGGGGGGGACTTGGACCTGTCCCCACGTTTCCCCCGCATGCAGACTCGAGTGTGTCTGCGCCACCGTGTGGTGAAGGTGCAGCACAGACATTGACGCTCAGGTATTACAGTGTAATCTGTTGACCTTCTGAAGTGCCCTCAGCCAGGCTTTAAGGAAGAAAATGGAGTCTTGTCTCATGAAATTCTGCAGACTACTTTGCCTAGCACTGACTTTGCCCTTGCACCTCTTGGCGATCACAGGCCTGTACAAACGCTGGTTTCCCTCGCTCGCCTACAACATTACAATTTCGTACAACGAGAAAATGCACAAAACGAAGCGAGACCTTTTCCGAAACGTGGGCAAATTTGCAGACAGCGACGGGGCACTTCGCCTGCTGGAGATCGGCTGTGGCAGCGGCGCCAACTTCAAGTTCTACCCGTACGGCTGCACGGTGATCTGCACTGACCCCAACCCGCACTTCGACAAGTACCTGCGGAGGAGCATGGACGCGAGTAAGCATTTGACCTACGACAAGTTTATGGTCGTGTCTGGAGAGGACATGAAGGAGGTGAAGGACGAGTCCGTGGACGTCGTTGTCTGCACCCTGGTTCTCTGCTCTGTCAGAGATGTGCAGCGGGTGCTGCAGGAGGTCCGGCGCATCCTCAAAACAGTGAGTCTGAATATGCTGCCTTCGAGGGCTGTTGGAAATGCTTTTTTTATTTGTGACTTCGCACGAATGACACGGGGCAGGCTACACGAGAAGGGTTGGATTAAGCGGAGCGCACGCTACGGACTGCAACTGAAGGTTTAGATTTTTTTACATAGAGACCCAGAAACCAAGCACTGCTCCTGCTGAAAACACCAACTGTGTATCAGTTACTTTGTGAAAATTTGATTGAACGTGTCTATTTACAATGTGAAGTACCCGAGCACAGTTTAAACTAAAAATAATAAAGGAGTTAAAACTAAATTTTGACACAGTGCCCTTCAACAAGTCAGGGCTACAAGATAGGGTTATAATGCCGGACCCACCTTTGTTGATGTTGCACTTTATTCCTGACAAATTTGCAGTGAACCTGTTTCTAAAAACCAACTGACGTGCAGTGAACCTGGGGCTTTCGGGGCCTCCGAGGATCTGCGGACCCGGGGCAGTTGCAGGGTCTAGCCTTGCATATGAGGTAGCTTTTGACAAATTGTCAAGTATATATATATATATATATATATGTGTATATATACTACAACCATATTATAATTGCATGCTCCATATTAATACATGGCATTATATCTTGATCTATTTGCTCTCTGCCTTAGTTGTCACACATTGAAGAGCTTTGGCAAAAAAATTAAATGAGGAAGAGGACTGTTGCTGTCCCATCAAAAACTCCGTGTTTCTGTGGGTATTTGACTGGGTTGTTGCCGGGCTCCTCCAAACTGAAACAGGGCCTAGTGCCTTGTTTCAGTGTTTGGCCCTTCTACAGATGTCACATTTTAGAAATTGGCCCTGTTCAGGAGGAAAGAAGGACACAGTCCCTTTGCTTTTGCTGACTCACCCAAAATTCGCTTGCATCGCTTGCGGGGGACTCTGAAGGTGATATTTCACATAAATTGCACATATGTTCCAACAGCTTGTAATGCATCTGTGTCAATGTGAAGGATGTTTAGCTATGCAAGAAGACGTCCTAGAATATGATAGATTAAATCATGTAACTTGACTGTTTACACTGAAGGCACTCAATCTTGGTTTTCTCTGGAAGATCAGTCTTACTACTACTTAAGGTATTTTGCGGTCACTTTTGATTAGTCAGAAATTTGAATGATTTGAATGAAATTTGAAATTTGATATTAACTTAAGAATTATTTCAGGATCACAATAGCACTTAACCTTTTCCTCTACCACTTTTCATGCTTGACACCTCTAATCAACAACAGCAAGGAAGTCAAGCTCAGCCAATGTACATAATAACAAAGTAACCCATCCAGATTTGATTGAACATGCAATAATATGTTTTTGTTGGCTTTGTATTACAGGGTGGAGCCTTTTACTTTTTGGAACACGTTGTCTCAGACCCATCCTCCTGGACATATTTCTTTCAGCATGTGCTTGAACCTCTGTGGTACCATCTTGGGGATGGATGCATGATTACCAGAGCAACCTGGAAAGATTTAGAGGCCGCTGGTTTCTCTGAACTTCACCTCAAACAAATTGAGGCTCCTGAGGTTAGTTTAATGATAAGGCCACATATCATGGGATATTCCATTAAATAACTGCTAATCGCTAAACCATACCTTATATACTTACACATTTACACTTTGTCACCATAGACCTCATGGAACATGTTCATTGGTCCACCACCAACATTTATTTCGAGATACAAACACTGCAGGTTTCACATAATTTAATGTCAAATCAAATCAATCTGTATGCACATTAAAAGTCTTAAATTCACCAATATATTTGAGAATAAAAGAAAAATTATATATAGTGGCCAAAGGGCAAATAAAACACTGCATGGGATGACATTGTGCACACCCCTGTAGGTGTATGAGATCTGTTTTGATTTACAATGAACAGAACTACATTAGCCACACTACATATTTTGAGTGAAAATATATTTATTTTCTTACAGAATCAGCAACATTTCATACACGGTTTGTTCTTCTTCCCCACCCCTCCCAAGATGTACATAATAAATATTACCTGGACACTGTGCTTTTTCCCTGATTGTCTAAGTAACTGCCAAGAAACACCCAAACCACACTCAATGTCATCTTTTCTGTTACCCTTTATATTCCATTGCACAAAAATAAGGAATGACAATTGTAATGGAGAAATGGGGGGATTTGCTGGTTCAAAAAATAAACAGGAATTATGTCTGTGTAGTAATTTTACAGTCAAAATTCTGCAGGTACTGTTAGAAAAAAAATTGCAACCAACATTTTTAAAAACACAAGAAAAAAGGAGGGGATACATTTAGAAACTGAGACTCAGAATTAAAGCTCACAATTTCAAACCTCCCAGTATTAAAAATGTACACAACTATAAATGTTATAGCATTAGCAAATTTTTAAAAAACAGCAGGTGGAAAAATCGCCAATTTCTTTTTTTATTTGTTGAGTAAATCTCACTGCGATCACAAGTCACTTTTATATCAAACAGAGTAAAAAAAAAAAACAAACAAACAAAAAAAAAAAAAACCTGGAGGATCTCAGCCTGAAATGAAGTGTTCCCAGAAACCCCAACATGTCCAAATGGCTGAGCTGTGCCGCTGCCACATTATGTCTCAATCCTCGACCTGTATTCAAACAGGTTATCCTGTTTTAACACAATAAAGGTCCTTTAATGTTTTGAGTTCTTCAATCAGGGTCTTGTTTTGGTTCTCGAGAACAGCTACGCGATTTTCCAGGCATTTAACATATTCCTTTTTCTTCCGTCGACATTCACGGGCTGCCTCTCTGAAAGAGGGAAAAAATGTGCAGTTAGTCCAACTGACAGATTAGGCAATGAGTGTATTTAGGAAGGAATAAATAATATACTTCACATTAAATGATGCACCAACTTTTTTTTTTTTTTTAAACCAGGCCTAATTTGTTTCTGGTGGAACAGTCGTCCTGTGCACTGTTCAAAACTACAGAGATCAGCAAGTGACCAATTTTCATTAGAAGCTAATTAACGACCTGTTAACTAAACATTAAAGGCAATGCCCATGGTGGATTTACAAATATTCAACAACAAATATTTGAATCATGAAATAAAAATGATAAAATTATTATTTATCAAGTGGGAAGCAGAACAAACATCAATCATTCATGACTACAGTGTTGACAGGAGCATTAATTATAATCAAGACAGTACTCTCCTTTACTGAATCTATCTGACAATTTATGATCATTTTATATATTTTCCAAAACCCATTCATATTTTCCAAAATGGCAGACTTACCTGTTTTTTGCAAGCCTGATTTCTCTCTTAAGTGTTGGATCATCAGTCTTGCTCTGAGATAGTCCCACGGGAGAGGTCATAACTACAGTCTGAGGCAGGGAGCTGGATGTGGGTGCTGTGCGTATCTGGTACGTTTGTACTTCTCCCCCTGCACCTGAGAGAAACACAACAGTCATGGGATGACAACAGGGGTCATAAGAACCCTGCCACACAGCTAGCATCACTTAAGTTATCTTACTTATAAAATTTAGACAGTAATTTGTTGATTTTTAAGTGTCTTGTCTGAAAACTGAGACAACAGTTTTTAAACCTGCGTAAATGGCCTGTTCATCAGGCTTGATGCTTACCAAGTAAACAGCAGAATTAGCACAATGCTACAAAGTACACGACGGGATGTAGTCTACCTTATACTGTATATCCACTTGCACAAATTTTATTGCCCATCGCATGTTGGTTTGTTGCAAATTGTTGCAAACCCCTCTTATTACAAATAGATGAACAGACTAGTTTTTGACACAGTGCTATTATCTATCTCTAAACCTAACGCATTTTTGGCATCTGCCCACCAGCCAAATTGGCCTCCCATAAGCAACTGACTACTTTAGCTGATAAAACTGACTTATAAATTCACGTAAATTTTGTTAGACTATGCCATGTTTTGCTCACCTTGTACAACAACCTGATTGCTAGGCACCAGTATCTGCTGGCCATCAGGTGTCTGGGCATACTGAAGGATGGTGGTGCTTTGCTGGGCTCCACCAGAGTTGGCCATGGTGACAGCCTGTAGTCCCTGAATGCCTTCGGACCCTGGAGTCGCCAGTTGGATTGTGCCATTAGGGGCAATGGTAACTAGAAAAACCACACAGATGGCAACAGAAGTAAAAATTCCATTCCAGCAGGCTAGGCTATCATTCTGGTTACTGAGGACTACTCTTTATTTAACAGGTTACAAGATCACACAGGCTTTCTGAGAATTTGGCCCATTTGTCTTTTTGGCTCATAGCTGGCGAGAAGTATGGTCTCCGGTAGATGGCTTTATCTGGTGAGCATACTGCCACGAAAGCATACAGAAACTAATCACACATAACAATAACAATTAGTGCTTATGATTTCCCTTTACTGAAATCCAAAACTGGTACATAAACTTTAAAAAAAAATAAATCTTTTTTTAATGTAAGTAAATAGAAGGGAAAAGTTCGTACTGTACTGGCCGCTGCTGGTCTGGTAGATTGGGGTGGTGGGTACTGTAACACCAGTCACTCCTGTGGATGCTGGGCTGTTATCCTTTCCCTCAATGTGTGTCACTTCCTCAGATGAGAGTTCATTTAGGATTTTTCTACAAAGTGAGAAGAGGAAGGTACCTTGAATTACTAGTCATCAAGAAAGACAGTTTCTATGATGATTTCTGTGTTTTTAGTGTGTATTTATTATTGTTATTGGGTTTTTTTTTTTAAACCTGTATGAGGGCCGCCTCGCCAGTATTTCTCTGGTCTTTTGGGCTGTTGCTCCACTGTCTGATGAGTCTTGTGAATCTTCACTATCTGTACCCTGGACCTTGAAAGAGGAAAGTGGAATAACAAGTGCATTTGAGTAATTGTATAACATGGTATATTGGAGATGAATTAAACAGAGGCTGTCATTTAGAATCAATAATTACAGTATCAAGAAAAACCAGCTGGTCTTACCTGTGCAGTCTGCACCTGAGGGGACTGAATGACTGACGACTGTGCAGACTGGATCACTCCTTGAACCTGAAACTGACCCCCTGGCAGTTGTACAACAGCCACAGAAGAACCACCCAGTGACATCTACAAAAATCCAAACACAAACACAATTTCAAATCCAGAAAACACAGTATATTTGTGATGGTGACTGCATTCAATCTATGTGTACAAAAAAATGATTTCAGAAGTACATTGAAACTTCATTTTGATTTGAGAACAATGCTTAAGATGGATATTTCACCCATATTACACAAAAACATATTTTGGTTATTCTGGATAATCTACAGACCTCAGTTTCCAATGGATCTACGTTTTACTGCAGACAAGTTATTGCTGAATTTTTCCAATATTTTTATTTTTTTTTAATAATTTGAGCACCACAAACGTAATCCAATTCTCCATCTTTGCAGTGGGTTGATGGCTGACACCTTCAAGATGGATACTTCATAAACCCAAACTATCTGTATGACTAGATATCACAAGGGACACGTATACATTTTTTAATTTGGGTGAACTGATCCTTGAAAATCAATTTTAAGAAAACCTACTTACAATATTATTTAATCTAAGTGAACACATAAAGAGTCGTGTCACAAAATGATTAAGTCCTCATTTACCCTCATTTAGAGTAGTCAATAATCACGTTTACAGTTTTACGGTGTGTATGCTTCGAGTCCATAAAAGGTGAGAACCACTGTCACATCCCATGACCTCAGACAGGAACTTAATGTCCTTTAGGTACAGACTGTTTTCTACTGTCAAGATACTGGTACATCAACAAGGATCAAGAAAAAACAGCAACAGAGGTGCGAGACTCTATTAATAAAATTGTCACACTAAACCCTAGATGCAGTAATCCCTCCCTTTATCACAAAATTAAGAGATATGTCTTTTGATAAAGACTTAATTTATACTGTATTGTGGTAATAAGTACTTCAAATATTTCAACATTGTTCAAATTACTTTATACAATTTTTACGCAATTGAATTCTGAAAGATATAAATTAAATTAAAATTATACTTTTCTAACTTTGCTGAAAAGGCTGACAGAATAACAGCTATGTGGAAGCCTCCTAGTCTTCTTGGATCCATATTACATTTTAAGCCATATGACTGCATGAGTTAAAGCAAACTTGCTACACATAAACCAGAGAGTTCCCTGTATTAATACAATCTTGATACCTTAAATTATGCTTTCAGCATGGCATTCATGAACAAAGTGGCCCAGTGGTATAAGCAAATCAAGTGCTACTGTGGCACTATATGGCAGTGTTTGAGATACTTTTTAATGGTATTTTGACAGGGGTCTATCATTTACCTGTTGGGCTATCTGTGAGAACTGAGAGGATGTGATGGTAGTGGGAATGGTGGCAGTCTGTGACTCAGTGCCATTGCTGCCCTGCTGCACTTCTTCCATAGTAACTGGGAACAAATAAATCAATATTACCGTTTTACAATGGCTCCAATCTAACACAACAACTGTCTGCGGCGGGGGCTGCCTTTGAAACGCTGTAAGTTACTCCGCTGTGGCCTGTGCGCTTGTTCTATACTATTTATTGAAATAACTCTTCATGTGTAAAATGTATCGGAACAATTTCAAATCACAGTTTCTGGTTTTAGATAGCCACTCTTTTTTTTCTTAAGTAAAACATTTGAGTTCAAGCTAACCAAAAGTAAGACTTCCTCTTTGGTTCAATCGTGTTAGCCATTGCATCTAACGTTAACATGGAGTTACGGAACATAGCTAGGCCCGACTGTCAATACTATTAAGTCTTTTCTTTCATAATTTAGCGTTAAATGCTGAATTTTACAGGGTGTCTGACTCCATCCAATGAAGGCGTTTATAGCTGAAATATAAAGTTATCCTTTGAGTCAGTGCTGCTAGAATGTTCGAGCTCACCAACGTTACCTACCGTTGCTAGTTAACGGTAGCTAACATTCAGTTAAACGGATGTTAACCAGTTTAAACCGTTAAAAACAACCGGATTAGAGCTACAAGCGGGGTAAGTTTCGCTACTCTGGTTCACAGGATGGATGAGCTTTTGTCTCAGTAGGCAAATATGTGTAACTCTGTCACTGGCACGCAAGTTACCGCGTCAATAGACGTCAGCGATACGGGGAGCCATTAAGCTAAATACACCTTCCCTTTTCGTAAAAGGGCGAGGAGTTGACGAAGCAATAGCCGCCATTAC
Organism: Xiphias gladius; assembly: GCF_016859285.1. Lineage (NCBI taxonomy): Eukaryota > Metazoa > Chordata > Actinopteri > Istiophoriformes > Xiphiidae > Xiphias > Xiphias gladius. Next base: position 18,700,901 of record NC_053420.1, on the reverse strand, counting down.
CGCCACAGCGTAGCAGACAGCCACACGAGCACAAAATTACCGCTCAGCCAGCCAAAATTTACCTTTTCAAAAGCCTCGTAACTGCTCTTGTTCACAGCGTGGACTTCGTGCAATTCGTGCATATACTTTGACACAAGAAATACCTTGAAAAGTTACTTAGCAGCAACTGCTAACAGCTAAAAATACAAAGATGTCAGCTAAAAAAAAATAGCTGACCACTTTTTTCCCAAAGGAAATGGGCGGTGCTGTCAGCAAAGCCGCATTACGTAATAGTGTCTCCAGGCTTTGTGATTGGTAAAAATGAGTTTGAGCAACTGGTGGCTACAGAGGTACCGAGTGGCCCCTGGCAAAAGTTGCATTTGTTACTTTACTATAACCAAAACTACTTTACTGGAGTTTTAATTTTATGCTTCTTTGGATCTCCTTTTTAACTAATTTCATCCGGAAATACTAGTACTTCATACCCCACTACGTGTATTTGACAGCTGTAGTTATTTCAGTTATTTTGGTGCTGCTTACACAGTAATGCATTGGTTATAACAATCCAATAATATAATATGACACTGATAGGGAACATTCTGCATAGTGAGTACTTTAACTTTTGATGCTTAAAGTACATTTTGTTGATAATACTTCTGTACTTTTACTTTTCAAATTGATCTATTGCTACTTTCACTCAAGCAATCGATCTCGGTATATTCCATCCCCACGACCTGGAGTACCTTGGAGTGCCAGAGTGCCCGTAACCCATTTGTGTATGGCTACACTCTGGAAACTACATCAGTACAATATAGCCTACTTTAGGCCTACCCTGCTTATGTTTTAACCCATTTGCAATAAGTTATGTGTATGTTCAGTGCTGATCTTTTAAAAAAGCATGTCATGCTGTATTAAAATTCAGTTTCCTTTAATGTCTGTGCAGTATGAAAATTAATTTGCAGAGATTTGAAACATTTGAAGACTTGAAGTTAGGCTTCCTCCCATTACTCCACAAGGTAGTGAACATCATGTGAACGATCCAGTGCTCCTCGACTGATCCTTTGGCGATACCTCTGTGCATTATGCCTACAATTGCATCAGCATCAAATGGGTGCACAATTATTGTTCTAACAAAAACACTAAAAGGTTTCTTGATTTGCCTGAATAAGTTTTACAATAGTATTTCACAAAGTGTTGGCCTTTTCAGCAACCCACACTAAACCAGCTTCTTGTGGTTCGGTGCACAGAATTCTGGCTCTGTACAACAACACAAGTAGGTTGGCTAAGTTTGATTTATTGATTTATTATTTTATATAAACCTGCAGGGAGACCTTTAAGTGCTACTTTGAATTTCCCTTTTTGTGACAAAAAAGGTATTTTTCCTGTTCATTATGACAAACTCACATGCATCCCGTCATTCTAAGGATGCAGTTTGTATAATAATCCAAAGATGCTATGACATTAAAGTCAGTTTCAATCCCTGTTACATTATTAATAAACTCATGAATGTTCAGACACCTTAAATGATTAAATGTTTTTGTTTATTCTGTATGACTTTTACATAAAGTATAAAACAAAGTACAACAAACCAAAATAGAAAATAAGTGAGAAAAATGGGAAGGGGTGTACCACCTTGATTTCTTAACTATACGAGTTAAAACTCCTCCCTAACATTAAAGATTCATCAGTGGATCACACCTTAATGGAGCAGTTTAGAATTTACCAAATAATTAATATACAACATACTAAGAGTGCATACACAAAATATTGATAGAACAACTCAAGAGAGATGAATACAGTTATAAGTACACTACTGGTTAAATTTCATCAGTCCTCTGTTCTTCGTTATTACAAAATGTATAAGCATGTATATTTCACCAGACTGTGCAAGATTTGAAATTAAAATGCACCGTCTTTGGGATTGCATAGTGTGTAAGAACTCTGACAGAGAAAAAGAGTGGAAACCAAAGGAAGCCCTTGTAGACTCCCCGGCAAAGCAGGTAGATGGTAGATGGAGACTGGTTGCCAGTAACCGCTCTTTTTTCTCATTAGGTTTGCAAGAACCGCAATGATTACAAGGAAATTTATTTTGACAAACGTCTACATTTTATGGGTAGTATTCACAGATTGCACCAAGGGACCACTTGGTCCATCCCTGTATTGTGAGTTTTGTTCCCTGAATATATAGTTTCATACGGCTACATCTCCCCCAGCTGTGCCTAGAGATGAGATGTGCCTCAAGCTGTTTTCCTCTTGTGCTCGGCCGCGTCATGCAAACATTCTGCTGCAAACGTAGGATACGACGTTAAAGCTAAGACGAAGTGCTATTTGTCCTAGTTCTGGGTAAACTTGGAAAGAAGCAACTGTAAAGCATTATATTTCTAAAATTATTAACACATTGAAATGGGGATAGTTTAATCAATCAAAAATGTATGCCTACTGTAAGTACCATCAGTGCAAAGTGCAGTAATTCGATGGATCATAATCCTGTTAGCCTTGAAATAATTAAACATCTTTCTAATATTGTTTTTGGCATTATTGAATGTTATAATGGGACAATTGCAAAAGTCCAGAAATAACAAAAAATATTTACATGTTGACATTAAAGGTTCACTGAAATACAATATCATCCAGTACAAAGAACCTATAAATTATGGCAAGGAGCACAAGGAAAGCACAAGATTACAGGAAACCAAATACATTTTGATGATTTGAATTCATCTTGATGCAAACATTTTTTACCCTTTTCTTTTTCATACAATTACTTTACTTGCCAACCAAAGACGTTTCAGATGTGGCTCAGCTTTGCAACTGCATTCACAAGTGCTTATAAATCCAGTGACTGAACACAGAAAATAATCCAGATACATGATGACTTGCCTCTATTGACTACTGATTTACAGTACCAACACCAATTATGCTGGAATTCAAATTATTCTTTACAAAGTTGCACAAAGACAAAACACAGTTCAAATTAACTTTGAGTGTAGAGAGGAAAAGGAAAGGGCCAAACTCTCCAACACTTTCTCCATTATGCAGTACAAAAACGAGAGGGGTGTGAATCTTAAGCAATACAATGAATATGGATATTAGATTAACAGTTGTGGGCCTATTTTTTTTTTTTTTTTCATTTTAAAAAAATAACCTGGTAGCCTGAAAACAGTCATGATATTGGTTTCAGCTTTCTTCTAACACCTTTTTTTTTTTTTTTAGTGGCCAACAAGAAAGGTTCCTGGAATTAACAGTAATAGCCCTACTGGTAAACTCTCAAAGCATCTCAAGCAAGATTCCTCAGAATAATATAGGCTCCTGAACCATTAGTTATAATGCCTCATTGTTATAATAAAATAGACAATTTTGGAAAAAAGTGCAATGTTATATTTATCCGGACTAACAATGCTTTAAAGGTATTCATTGTTACCCTCCATTATACAACCAATATTCCGATTCAGAAGTTCTGTCAAAACTGTCAAATCTTATTTACAATCTTCTTTCTGCTACTATTGTCATCTCCCAACTTAACTATCCAGAAACCATCAACTGAGAGAGATGAGTGAAGCATTTTTACATTTATACAATTAAAAATATCTATACAGTAACATACAGTATCTAAAATACAAGTAGGCCTTTATAGATACAGTACAGAATATGGCCTCTTTCTTCTTTTACTTTGACCCCTTTGGATATCTGTCAGAATCTGCACTACTAGTCAAAACCAAAGGAGAGTAAACAGCCATTAAGAATAGATTAATTAAAAATTACGATAGGAATGTATGGCTGAAGTTTTATAAGGCAGGAAATATATAAGGGCAGAGAAATCTATTTGGCTTCATTATCATGGGACAAAATAGGCGTTTTAAATAATGTACACAGACTCAGACTAGCTACTAGTTTCAAGGTTTGCCTTCATGACCCCTCTTTTATTCATCCATGTTAGTGAGAAGTGACAAGGGCTCAGCACATGCATTTGTGTGCGTTAGTTTAAATGCTGCATGTAAAAATATTTCCAGTTGCTGATTTAAGTTTAGTAGCTCTTGGAATCTGTGTAGACAGGAAAGGGAACGAGTTTTAATTGGTTTGTGGTTAGCACAGGACAAGAGGATGGATTTTCACAAAGACATTAATATAGTATTTATATTAAAAGTGGTCATGGTGTCATTTACTGTGTCAAAAAGTGCATCAGGGACTTTTTTTTTTCTTTGCCATATGCAACACATGTTGCTTCTCTCCCATTTGCAAAGTTCTATCTATAAAACACAGTGAACAACTCCAGACATGGCATGTTCATTCACAGACATGCAGTGGCCAAGATATGCTGGTGTCACACAGGGCTGGGTGGCGGTATATGTGGTTCATGCTTTTTCCTTCTCATCACCAGCCAAGCCAGTAGTCAAGTGTTTGGATGATGGTGCAGAAGCATCCAGACTGTGGATGACGATTAAACAAGCCCATCACATGTTGTAAGCAACATAGATGGGATCCAGCTGGTCAGCGAGGAAAGAGTCACGGAGGTGCATGCGTTGCTTCTCTCCCCTGGAGTTGATGGGTATAACCCCGGGGTCCACAATAACCACCACGCCCACGATAAGGTGGTGCTCCTCCAGGACCACGTTGGTTATCAGAGGCACCAGGTCCAGTGCATCCTGTTCGGAACCACACAGCTCCGACACCACCACCAGCAGGTTGGTCCACGTAAACACAGCACTGTGAGGAACAAGAAGAGGGTGACTGAGAATGGGTTTCAAACCCAAAAGCAATGATAAAGGAATAGTTCAACATTTTGGGGATTTTTCTTATTCACTTTGTTGCCAAGAGTTACGTGAGAGGACTGATACCACTCTAATGTTTGTACACTAAATATGAAGCTACAGCCAGCAGATGGTTAGCTTAGCTTAGCACAAAGACTGAAAACAGGAGGAAACAGCTAGGCAGGCTCTGTCTAAAGGTAAAAAAAAAAGTAAATCCACCTACTAGCACCTCTAAAGCTCACCTTAACCTTTATCAAAACCAAACTATAAAAATGACAAGTTGTTGGTTTCATGGAGGGTTAAACAAACAAGATATAACATGGGTAATTAGTGAGTTTTAGTATTTTGTTACCTTAGCAGTCTTTGTGTTCTTTAAATATCCATTTTTAAAATAACATAATTCCTGTACACAATTCAGGACTACAGACAAAATTCATTAACACAGTGTAATTAAATTTATGTCTCACATTATGCTTTATTTTGTCTTTGGAGCAGTTTGCATTTTAGTGGTAGATTTCAGCGGTCAGTATATAGATAATGTATATCGAGAGCACTCTCACCTCTCGGCAATACTGCGATGAGCCCGAGACACTGAGGTTTCAATGTCAATGGGGTGGTAACGCAGCCCTCGTAGCTCCAAGGTCTCATCCAGTGAGCCCACCACAAAGAGAGCATCGTGCCGATCTGAACATAGAGATACAGGCAACATAATCAACCCAGAAAAGTTTGTAGACAAAGTAGACGGAAATGTGTAAGCAGCCAGGAGTGTGCTTACTTCAGGTTGATAGGTTTCATTCATTAAAAGGTCATGTATAAAGTTGTTTTAATCATATATAATCTATCTGATAGTAAAGTCATTAAGATTTGAATGCTGATCCAAACTATTTTGTTATAAATCAAGGTTTTAGCTCCATCAGGGTCTAATTACCCCCACTGGCTTCCAACAGCTCGGTCCTCTTCACAAAACCCAAGTAGCCAGTTCTGGCCCATAAGGTCTGCGGGTCTCCGAAGCTGAGTTTGGTGTTGAAGTGGTCAGCCTGAAGACTCTCCTCTCCGTAGATGGTGTAGTAGCCACTGGCATTGTGAGGGCTGTTCACCCAGATCTAAGAGAGAGAAGCATACACCGAGTCACTGCTGGGTTTGAGAAGAACATTTTTGGTTTTGCCATGATGCCATTACAAAAGTGTCTGTTCACAACTTCCTCTCACCTCTCCCAGATGAGAATCACCAAGTGGGCCTCTTGTCTCTGGATTTACGATGATCACCCGCACACCTGGCAGTATCTGAAAATAAAAGGAAATGTAAAGGCCCTGAGGAGTACATTGTCAACATGTCTTTAACTAAACACTTCACAAACTGAATAGAGACCACTGGAATGCATATGGAACATCTCACCTTCCCAGACTCCATTAGAGGAAGACTTTGAGGTGCTCCTCTCTCCACCAGCCTCACTCTAAAAGGACCAACAACACATACGCCCGTAAGAAGACATATGCAGTTATTCATAATCAAAACTCTTGAATGTCCTTACAAAGATTTTCTATACCCACTTATGCAGTTCAGAGTTGCTGGGTTTATCAGGTTTACGTGTGAGGTTTTCTTTTTTGAGGACCTAAAGTCTAAGGAGTATTGTTTTCATTTAACATTTACTGCTTCATGATGTAAAGCCTTTTGAATTACTGTGATATAGACACAGGTTGTCTGCAGGTTATGAGGTTGTTTCAAGCCATTTTAGTGCATCTTAGGAAAAAAAAGTTACAGAAAATTATATATGAAAAGTATTTAAAAAAAAAACACACACACACACACAGTTCCCCCTACGAAACTTGATTGGGTTAGTACAGTTTGTTACAAAGTAGACTTCAGATACAACAGGCACATTCATCCTCAGAATTCTTCAACATCAGTTAACAAGACCTAAACTCCATGTGCAGTGTAGGCCTGACTTCCAGACGATTTAAGTCCCTGAATTTAAGTGTCAACTTAGGACACTTAAGACTTGTGAAAGGTTTACGGTAATCCCCGAGAGAAATCATCCACGTGTTCTCACCTGTCATGGCGGAGGGACTTCATGTCCACATACACCGTACAGGGATCAGGACCAGTAGTGCCCTGTGACACACAAAGAACAGATCCATACAGGGTCAGACTTGAGGTACAGGTCACAGTGTGTGTCTTTGTAATGCCAGGTTGTGTTGGCTGGTGTACCTGCAGGCAGACGGCCAGGTTCACCCTGGAGCCAAAAGCAGTACTGACAGCTCTGTACGACAGCCCCACGTCCTTAAACAGCTTGGAAAAGGAGTGTGTGAGGGCCAGGCGAGGGCGTTCCTCTGCTATCACCACACAGCTCCGCACGCATGAGAGGTTCACGCCACGAGCCTGAAAAACACACGCACGTACACATTGATCATCAAACCCGTGAGCACGACTCTATGTTTTGTCATGATTAATGGTTCTCTAGATGTGCAGTCCTTACCTTGAGTAACTCAGTCTGCGTGCCCAGTCCTTTAGTGCAGAGCTCCATGACAGAATAGGAGCAGAAGGTGTCTCTGACACGGTACTGACTGAGCGTGCTCAGCCACAGAGACAAGCAGCTCTCCAACTCAAAGGGAGGAATCAGGATGGACTGGTGACCTGAGTAAACACTGTGAAACAAGAAATGTCGTTGAAAAAGTAAGTGTATAGAGGAGAGACACGTTGGGGCCTAAAGTGGGTGTTTTGTGGATGAGGGTTTACTGTACCTTGCGAGGCACCACAAGACGAAGCCCAGACCACAGTAAGGATCCAGGCAGATGGCTATTTGGCGAGAGGAGTACAGTTCACACTGCAGCTTTATAGAGCGGCAAAGTGCACTGACAGCTGCATGAGAGATCTGTTACAAACAAGAAGACGCATAGAAGAAGATCAAGGGAAAATTTCACTCTGACTCTGAAACTGTTGTATATCATCAACGTGAAGTTTCCAGGAGCAGTTTTGTGTTCTCTCACATTGAATCATTTTGAGATGCCCACAAGTCCCTGTCTGACTGCACTGGATTATAATCTATTGAAGTTCATTTCCATAAGGGGAGACTTTGCTATCGCTTCCTCTTCTATGATGGATTTCCCACTGTACGTTCTGAACATCAATGCTGAATGGTAGCTTTATAATGTCACTGGCCTGATTCTGTTCATGATGTTTGTCAGTCCACAATGTTCATCCCACTCACTGCGGTCTTGCAAAGGTAATTAGGCAATTCTAGATGACTGACTGGACTCTCTATCAAACTTTTATTGTTGCTTGTTTTATGTTGTTGATTTTTTTTTTTGCTGTAGCCTCAAATATATGAGACGGCATATAATCTAGGTTTAGCCAATTATACACAAGTGTACGAATAGTACACCACCAAACAGCAAAATAGGCCCATAAATGCATAGACATTGCCGCCTGCTGCCAGCTATTGTTAATGGTCTTTGCAAGCTGCAGTGTGGTACGATGTTTTTATTTGAATCTCTTTCCTGCAAGAGGGAACACACCAATATTTGAAAGTGAATCTCGTGTGTCTCACCTTGACCCCAGTGAGCATGCCTGTAGTGGACACACTGAAGTCCAGATAAGCTATCATCTCTGCTGTGGGCGGTTTATAGATCTGTGGAGGCCGACGGCGGGGAAGGTCATCTGCAAACAGGAACAGCGAGTGTTTTAGGAGAGAACAAAGTAATCATAAAATTATTCTGAGCAATAATGACGCAACAAAATGTAATCATTACCAGGTGTATGTAACTATTGTTCACCGATATTGGCACTGAAATCAGATGTTGTTTACGTGTTGTGCAACAAGTTCATTCAAATTCAACTTTTTTCAGGAGGAGCTTCACATAACAAAACACACACAGAACAATACACACTGAAAGGAATAAAAAATAGAAACACAGTATAGCTGCGGGCAGCAACTCTCCAAAAGTACACTAAGCATGCAACAAATCTACTCAGAGAGCACTTTGATAATAACTAGAGAAAGCATTGGAGAGAAATGTCCCACTTCCTGATTGGTTTAATGCTGCAAACGGTCTACATTAACTGACGTGAGCGTTCCTGACAGAACTGTGCACTTTAAGCACGACTAACTTTACACTCACCATGACTACTAGAGCTCACTACTGATGAGCCTGTCTCCAATTTTTATTAATGAGCAAGTCAGATCATGTAAATAATGCATATGCTCTTAAATCAGAGTATAGTCGTTTTTTATTACAAATATTTGGCATTAATAAAGTAAATGAGAAAGACACACAGAATTATTTCCACCATTTATTTATTTTCTAACTATCATAACAATTTGCACACTTAATGCGGATTTAGGGTTCAGATATGTGTTATAGTTGAGCTTTGGATTGATGGCGGCGCTAGAGGAATTGTTATGTGTTTGTTTTTTTTAGTTTTTCAAATTCACTTGTAACACTTTGGACAGCCCATGATAAGAGTGAAGTCCGGTATATTTATGCAGTATTCACATACTGTATGGTGAAGTTTTGCCAGTGCGTGAGAAGAGGCCTTTTTCAATGAAGACATGTTGACATGTCACAGTAGGAAAACTGCTTCAGTTTCAGGGTCCTGTATATTGTATTGTGCATTCTGGCTCATGTCATGTCTTACCGGGACACTTGAATAGAACATAGCCATTATTAATGTTATTAGTAACACCTGTCCTTTTCCTACCATAATAAGTTAGAATGTCTGCTGTGCTACTGTGTATTTCGGTGTCCTACCTGTGTCGATGATTGTTGGCCACGTTTTAATGTTTACAGAGGCAGCAGCCTCCTTGGAGCGCAGAATCCTCATGAGGTTTTGAGTGGTAAGGATACATGCAGCTTTACTGACCTGGTAACAAAACATAAGCATGATTCATTTGAATAGGAGACGCTGCTACAAATTGTCAAAAATTGATTGAGTGGAAAAAAAAGCCCTAAGCATATAAAAAAAATGCACCCTTGCACACAACATGATTTATCTTCCTTTTGCCCGACTGATACTTTTTGAGGCCAATACAGAGAGTTTAAAAAAAAAAAACAATTACAATGAATCAGCTAAAATTAATTCCAGATTAATCAGAATGACCAATTAAAATGGAAAACATTTACGGGAAACTGTATGACCTTATTTTCAGTTGAAGCCATTAGTCTGTGCAGTTTTTTTTGTTGGGGCTCAGGAAGTCACAACCCCGTGAGCATGCAGTAACACGCACATGTGCATGTGCAGGAGAGCACGCATACACTTACATCAATAATCATGCGGACAGTAGGCAACGTGGCTGCCAGGTTCTGAGGATGTGGAGGTCTGACATTTACGGGAACACATCCAGCATAGAGACAGCCGTAGAACGCAGCTATCAAATCAATGCCTGAGAGAAGGATGGAGAACAATGGTGGAGTAAAAAAAGAGAGAAAACCATCCCTGATTCACATTAATTAATCTTAATGGGAGTAATGCTTAGACAGGAAGCCGGAGGCAGAACCTACCTGGAGGATAGAGCAGCACTACGTTCTCTCCAGTGTTGATGCTGCCTTTCTCAGTGAGTGCTCCAGCTATCTTCTCAGCTCGCTTATGAAGCTGGACGCAGGACGCTGAGCCCACTGTTACACCCTGGAGGACAGGAAGAAATAATGAGAAAAAGAGGTAAAGGGTCAGAAACACAAGGTACAATTCTTTTAGCAGTTTCTTTTATTCCTTTTATTCCCAGACCTTTTATTCTTGTGCATCTAAGTTAAAGTAAATGTAAATTAAATATCTGCATTGATGATACACTGTATTTCACAGTGTGTGAAAAGATCAGTATGGTACCTTAGCATTAAGAAGAACAAAGAGGACATGGTCTGGGTCTGTCTGTGCCCTCCACTGTAGAGCCTCTGTCAAATACTGATGCTGTAATGAGAGGAAAAAAGGAATTAGATGTGTATACTTTACACCTGAGGTTGTCCTTAAAATGAACTGTACACATTATTTCAAACACAACCATGAAGAGCTTATACAGGGAGGGGTTTTGTGCTGATGGAAGAACTTAATACATCTAAATAAAACAAAATAAAGTGGAGACTGCATACTTCAGTAGACAGCCGGCTGGCATAGAGTATCTCTTGCCAACGTGCAAACAATTTATACCACATACTCTGAGCCAATCCAGCTTTTAAAATAACGAACATAGGTTGTGAAAGGTACGTCTGCAGTAAAACAAGGGATAGCTATAGAAGGTACATATCTTGTAACACAAATAAAAAATGAAAAAAAAAAACATGCAAATTTTCTTGTGTCACAGTTTAACACAAGCACGCAAAATAAAACCACAATGCACTGTACATTAGAGCGTGATGAGATTAAACAAGGGTGTAAGGAAGGTACCAGAAGGGGCCGCCATTCTTACCATCACAGTGGGCCACATACAGAGCTACATCCAGAGGGAGACGAGAGCAGAAAGAAAGAAGAGTCCAGATTTTTTTTAAATTTATAGAACTGAGCTCTGGCTGAGCTTGGGCCGTTGTTACACTAGCAGTGGAAAGTCGTCATACCTCGCTATTTCTAACACACTTTGAGCATTGGTGCTGATCATGTGCACACGTTTCCTGCTGCTTCTGAATGACATGAATGTGGCTCTTTTAAAAATGGGAATGCGGTTAAAAAGTTATCAGATTCAGAGTTACAAAGACCATGGTCACACTACCTTCCGGACTAGATCCTGGTCTTCGATCATGCCGAGGTCCCGGCCTGCAGCCTGGGCGATCCTTTTTCCTGCCACCAGGTTTCCCACCATGACAGACGCAGGACCTACACCAACTACAAGGGAAAAAGAGTGTGAGAGAGACAGAGAAAAGGAAAGGGCAGGGAGAGAAAGACAGAAAAAGGTAATGTAATCCTGTCAGAATCAACCATGAGTGTCATTTTCACCCCACAGGAAAGTAAAACAAAAACTAATCCAGAGTAAATACAAAAGCAAATGCAAAATAACAAAACTGAATTAATTATTTGGGGGGAGAGTCTGTGTCACACTGGGTTCAATGTGGCTGTGTTCAAGTATGCAGATTGTGTGACATTTTGCCAAACTTTGCGACAGCAACGGCCACAGGGCAGGAATATTACTTCCCCAAATTTAGAAACTGTCATGTCTGCTCTATGTCACAATACTGACCATGCTCTTATTTTACGAAACACTTTATACCCTGACTGTCTCTCACACGGCAGGACGGAGTCAGCAGCCTCTCTCCTCCTTTACGATACAGTTAGTAATTCAGGCATCAGAGCAATTCTTATCCAGACAGAAGTTAAAACTCCAATTGTGGACTCTTCTCATGTAGACATATCCCATCCAAATTGTGCTTAATACACATTTTACAACCATGTTTTATCACACACGTACCTGGCTGCTTCTGGCGGGGCTTAGGCAGGTTGGTGACACATGTATGGGGACACATGAGGATGTTGCAGGGGTGCAGGCTGCCGTCTAAAAAGAACTGTTTGGTGTCAGAGATGTGGATGCCGCCCAGGGGTGTTTTAGGTAAGGTGTTGGCTGGGACCAGAGCCAGACAGTAGAGGCCCACCTGGTGGATGCTGTCGATAGCCTACAGAGCAAACCAATTATTCAGATGACAAATTAGGACCTGAGTTGACAAAATAGTAAGTTTGTCTCTATATCATTGACACACTGAATGGAGACCTTCAGTTCAACATTGTAGTGGAGCAGCGTTCAGAGGAAATGAATTACTGTGCTTAACTATCACTCAAATTAGTACATGTATGTTTTTACACCAAAGAATCATTTTACACTGCTTGTAGAAAAGCCGCTTCATAACAAAAAGATTTGAAAGAAGCTGATGAGGTATTTTGCCTGAAGCACTCGACTCATCCACTGGAAGCTGTCCTCCTCGCTGGCATCTGGCCTCTGCTCTGCCACGATCACTACCCTCTCATCATAGAACACTGTGACTGAAAACACAGCGATCCTGACACACACAAACATAGAAACGCACACAAATACATTTAAGATTATTCAGAGGGTGTGGAAGTCAGACATATATTTAAAAAAAAAGAAGTTGAAATGCAGCCTGAAATTGCTCATTCCTCACTAAGATAAAAAGAAACACCAACACTGACAATGGCTGTTTATCCATCAACATCACATCTAGTTATGCCTTGTTTGGGCCTGCTGTGCTTCCTTTGTACCACCAGATGTCAGCAGTGATAAATTAGGATTCACGCTTGACCCACAGAAGAGCTCATCATCTTCCTACACATACACTGTATGAAGAAAAATGTCTCCTCACCTCCCACGGTACACGGTCTTGACTGGCTCCACGGCAAGAGCGGTGGCCACCAGGTCGTCAGCGTTGTGTCTCCGCCCGCTCACCATCAGCAGACCCTCGATCTTCCCCACCACGAAGATCAGACTGCCCTGTACGGAGCAGGGGACACACAGCGGCGTCATTATACTGTAAGTATACAGATCCGTTCAGAGAGAGAGAGAGGGAAGGAAGGGTTCCAGGAAGGCTTGAGTTACCACAGATGTACTCTAATGAAACAGTCTTACTTACTGGGCCAACAAACCCCAGGAGTCCTGACCGCACAAACGGAATCTCTCCAATGGGAACTCCATTAGCGTTAACCGGTATTACCTGAACGCAGCCACACACAGACAGAAAGGACGGCAATAGAAACAACACCAAAAGAAATTAGTCAACTTTCTTATTCTATGAGACTGTATCAGTGCAGGCAGGTTTGTGTTTTAATTCTGCTTCTGTACCTCAAAGGTGTTCTTTGTGAGTCCAGGCAGGCCGTAGTACATGTTGCCTCCAGCGCGAGAGTTGACTACTATCTCTCCTATCTCATCTGTTTTACACAGCTGAGGAGGCCCGTCAGGCTTAACAATGCACATCAGTGCTGGAGACGCACAAAGATGACATTTAGAAAACAGAACACTTCTCAACTTAAAGGTACAGTCTTTACCAGCAGCTACGTGCTTTTCAGCTCAGTTTTCAATGCACATCACCTTCCCCTTCACAATTATTAGATTTACATTAATATAGCGGTTATCTAGAGGCCCAAGATCTTAAGGTGCACATTTGAAAACTAATATTCTTCTGATGTGTGAGCTGTGTGATTTTCAAGAAGTGGAAAGAGAGCCTCGTTTTCTTCTGTATTGCAGCTACAATAATGTTGGATGAGTATTAAAAATTAAAGGAGGGATTTGACAATTCTGTGAAATATTCTGGGTCACAGAAAATCAACAACTGGATTGGTTATTTAATTTTAATGTGGAAAAGAAGGCAAGATAGACTACTTAATTGGTCTTATTTCTCCAGTCTGGCTACAATCATACGGTCATGTTTTATCTGTAATCTATTATTTTTGTTGTACACATGAACGCCTGAAAAACTGGACTCTTTAAAAATGTATGCTCTGCCTTTTTGATCCGGTTTGAAGTTACTTGTGGTGTCTTGTAAGCCCATGCAGGCTGGGCACAGTTGTGCGCATGACACAGTAATCATTTTTCCTGCTGCATAGAAACAAGTTTTCGTCCACGTCAGTATGAAACGAAAATCAACTTCCAGAGATTTGAATTTTGTTTGAGATGCCGTAGGTAATCCATCACAGGAAACATTTAGCTTTTTTTTTTGCCAAAGTTATCTTATCATCTTGTATTAATGCAACTGAGAGCATTTTCTTGCTTCATCTTTGATGTTAGATTTCCCCACAAGCACTTAGCTGCTGTTTGTTTTTCATGCTTTCCTTTTGAGTCATGTATCTTTCCTTCTATCCTCACCTCCAGGCATAACATGCCCCACATCTTGCACAGTCAGTGCAGAGTTCTTGTCTTCTGTGTTGACCCTGATGACACCGTGGCTCAGGCCGCCCATGGAAAGAATGGCACGGGCAGGGAGGGGTGCACCCGGTACTCCTGGTCTACACAGGAAAGAGAGAGAGCTTGATGAAACATGAAAATTTCCATCCATCCCATCTGTTCTTACAGTTAGCCATGTGTACACCCACCCATGCACAACACAGCATAAAACTGCCTACATTTTCATCCGTCCTGCTGGACCAGTAAAAATGAAAATCAACCTTGAATGAAGCATGTTTCATGTTTGGAAGAAAGTGGGAGGCAGAAATGAGGGGTTTAAATCTCCTTTTGTTTCATTTTTGTGACATACCTGCGTATAGCTACTGTCATGGCCTCAGGGGAAGTGGCACAGGGACAGATGACCTCAGGCTTTAGCCCGTGGGACTGAAACACGTTCAGGAAGGCATCACAGGAAGACACCGACCCTGGAGAGCAAGGGATAGGGGATTCAACATGTTAAACCAGATCTGTGCAATTTGAAAAGGTCTGGTTTTACAAAACTACAAGGTCATATGAAGTACTCACAGGGGTTAGCACCATCAGCAACAATGAGCATACGTAATGAAGCTAGGCTGGTGTCTCTCTGGTCCCGATGAGACATCATGGCCCAGTGTAGATCACGGCACTTCACCAAAGCTACACGAGCTACCGAGCGCAAACGTGACATGACGTGTTATACATGAAGTTCTTTACCTGCTTCTACTAAAGATGAGAAATTAGTGTAATTTACCTTTGTGGATGTGGACCCTCTGTACCCAGGAGAGAGGACAAGCCTTCATTACTGCATAGGGAACACTGATAGTGTGTATCCTGTTCATCACAGCCTGGAAACAAACGAAACCCAATCAAACAGCTAATACAGTTAAATACTTATTTTTTCCCATCATGACAAAACCCCGCATTATGACATTCTACTAAATTACATTCTCAAATTACTGAAATTTAAAAAAAAACAAAAAAAAAACTGAAAGACAACCCCCCTACTTCCAAAAGACTATGACAGTTTATTGGCTTAATGTCTAAAAGCAAAGTGCTTCACCAGGCAGTTATAGTTTAGTTTATTGTACCACTACAAATGCTAAATGCTATATAATGTTGAATCATTTCAACAACAGAAATGCCTGAAAGAAAATCAGAGATTTGTGTGGGTGGGGTGAACAAAAAACACAAAGGGACTTCTACAAACACGTCTTTTCAGAGCTCACCAAATAAAAACACAAAGAGTCCAACGAAGAACTCATGATTGAAAAAAACAAAAAAGGGAATTTCTTCATTGAGCTTCCATGTCTAGTGGGAAATCAAATGCACCTATACATACGTCCACACACGCTCACCGTGAGAACACCGTGCCATAGGCCCATATCCTTTTTAAAGTCCAGGACATTCACTAAAGTTTCCCCTTAAAGTGAAGAAGGACAGAAGTAATTTCAGACTTTTATCAACTTTGCTGATGAAGAATCCTTCAGGTGATGGCTACTGACAACACTGCAGGTCTTTACTCACCCTCACAGTAGTTGCAGGCCTGGGTCAGTGCTTGGCAGTGGGTCAACATGGCTACTTTAGACACGGCCACGCCCACCACTGTGCCTTCTTTGTTCGCCTTGTACTACACAGGAAGGAGACACAAGAGGACCATGTGAATACCTGTGCAAACCGAAACACACTTGTCTTTTCAATTCACATGAGGATGCAGGAATGGTCAGGTGTTAATGCTGCCATATTAAATTTTGTTTCTATTGCGCTCCAATTGTGTTTGACAACAGCCAGTTGTAGTTTAGTTTAGTTGTATTAATTTATTATATATGCATTTAAAGAAATCCTATTAACTAAAATTCTGTTAACTAAAAGATAAAACAAATTTACTAACTTACTTTAATTTAACCAAATGCAAAGTACAGTTGCGCAACGCAATAGCAAAAACAAACAGAAGCATGACAATAAGCATATAATTAAACTTAATATGTTCTACAATATGGTGTCCTTAAACAGACAACCTAACCACAGTAACTGCTGCGCCAACAAGCCGCTCTGTTACCTCTATATACGCAGGGTCAGTGTTGGCGGTGGGGATGTGCGGCTGCCAGTCTTTAGAGGGCTTGGTTAGGTATTTCGAGTCTGTCACCACCCACTTTAGTCGAGGCCAGCCTATCAGAGAAATGCATCAGTCAAAGTGAAGTCGAGTCAGGCGAAAGATGGTACTTCAGGATATATAAAAGAAGGTATTAATTTCAAAACTTCCTGCAACCATTTTGGGGAAAAGCCACCTGATTTTCATCTTCACGTATTAATTAAAATACACAGTACAGCATAACTATTTCTAAAATAGTCTGAAACTCGGCCTGTAACTTTAATTGTAAGCCATTACATGCTAAACCTTCACGCCTGCAGTATTTCACAAAAGAATGAGACATTTTTTACTGGATGAAAATCTCATTATTGAATCCATTGTGGTAATTTAACAGGCAATTCCACATTCAGGAATAAGGTTGCTGACCTTTGTATTGCAGTATTTCCCCTGTGGGTGTCTTGGGTAGACCTTTCAAACAGATCTCACTGGTCAGAGCCAGACCAACACCACAGCTACCCAGCAGAAACCCCACCTGGCTGATACCTGCATCCTAAAAACACCACACACACAGAAAAAAACACAATTATACAATCACAAGTTTCAAGTTGAAAGGAATGAAACTACTTCTGTACTCAGTATATATTCTTGTTCCTATGATGGTGTTCTCACCTTGCGAGACAGTGGTACTTCAATAGGTACAGGAATAACTTCAGCCAGGAGGCAGCCATAGAAGGCCACCCAGAACATCCCAGGGTCACTGTTGGGGTACACCAGCGCCACCTACCAAGACATTAAAGCTTTTTTAGCATTTTAACTTTATGTTAGATTATAAAAAGGAAAATGTGTCTTTATAGATGTAAACACTGGAGATAATACATTCTTAGTATTATTAAAAATTGATATTAATTATAGTAACACGTATACAAGTCTACAGCCATGCTGAGACTGTCGGAATCTGTACTTGAGCTAAATGCTAACACCAGCATGCTAACATTCTCACAAGGACAATGTTAACGTGCTGATGTTTAGCAGATGTTATGTTCACCATGTTCACCATCTTAGTTTAGCGCGGTAACATTAAAAAATTTGCTTAGTAGCACTAACCACAAGGTGCACCTGTTGCTGATGGAAGTGTCTGCAGTTTGTGTAGTTCTGTAGGTGTTTTGTAAGTATTGGCCGAACTGAAACTTTGACCTGATGGTGGCGCTAGAGGCAAAGTCTGGTGATCATGACAATTCATCCTCTGGGCACCATGAATGCCTGTACAAAATTGAATGGCATTCCATGTAGTTGAGATAGAGATAATTTAATGGGGTTTTTTTTCTGCATTTTATAATTCACAGGTCAGCAACAGTATACCACTTCTATGGTTGCCATGGTTTCAGGCGTCTCGCACAAGGACACAGATACACCAGTTTAAATCAAGAACCACCTCATCTGGTTGCCCACAAATAATACAAAATGTATTCCTCTGCGCTAAATGACTTCGCCAGGATGACACTACATTTGTTATGCATTTGTTGTGTGTATCTCTTCTCTGTCTGTATGTGTGCTGTCTCACCCTGTCTCCGGGTTTGAGGATTTGCTCGTTCTTGGTGCCCAGCTTGTTCAGGAGGGTGTACGCCAGCTTCACACTGCGACTCCACAGCTTCCCTAACAGACAGAAGGTGGACAGGGGAGGTAAGATCTAATCTAAACACGGCCAATAAAAAAAAAAAAAAAAATCTCATGGCACAAAGTACAATTGGCTTCCTAATATTTGAGATTAAGTGAATTACCTCGCAACATAGAAACATAGGTGCTCTTTTTAGTGCAAATCGTGTGACTACCAACAGTCGTATGATACAGTTAATGCACCAGCTGCACTTTGATTTGACACTGTAAAAATCCTTGCATGGTTTCTGCACATTAAATATGACAGTCGTGTGTCTCACCATAAGTCAGTGTATAGAGCGGTCTGCCCGTGATGTCAAGAGCAGTGAGGGCGGGGCTCTTCCCCTGAGTGGCCCCCCAACGGGCCAATGCTGCCTGCAGGGCTGGGGGCCAGTTACTGACCACTCCCAAAGGCTCTCCTTTCACTGGCATGATCTGACGGCCCTCCGGTTTGGGTGTGTTTGGGTCTGGCTGGGGCACTATGAGAGAGACAACAGAACATGTTTGGGCATGTTACAGATGAATGGGGCCCATTATGGATGCCCCTAGGATAAAATGCAGTCCGTACATCACTGTTGGCCGATGCTGTACATTGGCTTCACCAATTCAACCTTTTAACTGCTTCCCCTTTCCTGTTTCTTCCCTACTCTCTCTCTCTCTCTTGCTATTTTAACTGTCTAAATGCATTAAAAAAAATAAATATTTTAAAGAAAACAGACTGCCCTCTGATCCTGTTAAAAAAAAAAAAAAAAAACAGAGTTTTACCTATGCCCTGCTTCAAATCACAACCAACTCATGTTGTGCAGATAAGCACTGCTCAAACACAAAGAATTTATTTTTAAACTGTTACATCACAAGGTGCCAAATACTGGTAATACTTTCTGATAAGGCAGCCCTTATAAGTTGTAACTAACGGCTTTATTAATGGTCACTAAGTCATTTACGATGCTTTACAGATCATTTATAGGCCATTAATGAGAACAAGTTTTGCCCGGTTGTGAAAAATCCCTTTGACTGGCTGGACTTTTTTTCCCCACTTACCTGTACCAAAATCCATTTATTAACAATTCATTAACATTTACATCTGCTAATTTGATAAACCTGAGACTAGCTGCCTTATCAATACTTAAATGAGAAAGCCTTAAGTATTTATTAATGACTTATCAACATTTAGAACTGCACTGTTACCGAATGGAAAAGTTAAACACTGACCAAAGGCATTTATCACAAACCCAAAAGTTGCGCTTCTTGACAGCTTTTAACTGATCTATAGAGCAACAGGAAATTCCTATTAACAGTTAATGAAGCCATTAGGTACAATTTCTAAACACTTTATAAAGGCTGACTTATTAGTGGTACCCAAGATGTATTTTTAAAATATAGCACAATGTTTAAAGTTTGCCCGTCATTAAAAATGACATTGACATTTTTAATGACTTGATTTTTAATCCAAGTCATTAAAAATTTTGTTTGATTCATCAATGCAAACATTAGAAATAGCTTTCATTTAAACATTTCACTTCCTGAAGCATACAAAGTCATACTGTAATGCTGTATGTGATGTTGTACAAAAAAAACAAAAAAAACCCAAACAAACCTTTGACACTACTTCAGTAGATATTTAAGGGGAATACTGGGAACACAGTGGAGGAGGTGTTCCATGAAGCAGCGTACCTTCTACAATCTCCTCTGAGTCGTCGGTGAAGAACTCGCTGAGCGGGGGCCTCTTAGGCCTCTTCAGGGTGTTGAGAAGCTGCTGGATCTTAGTCGACACTCGGCTGCTGACAGGAACTCCTGCAAGCAGGGTGACGGGGGAGATTGGACGTGGCAAGAAAAAACAGTCACAGACACACACACACACACACACACACACACACACACACACACACACACACACACACACACTGGTTCGTACACAGTCACAAAACTGCTGAAATTTCTTCCCATTTCACAGTCTGCTGCTCTTCATCCCGTAACACAAGGGGCTGTAACTATTTGTTCACATTAAATTATTTGTCTCGAATTGAGTGTAATGACTTTTAGGAATGAAAAGCAGCATATGCAGGTGGCAACAACACAAGGAAAACACAGTGAGAAGTGTTTTTGGTTTTTTTTTTGGGTTGGGATCACACGTGAGGATTCATTTTGTGTGTGCATGTTGTGTTGGTTGCATTTATTTCTAAAGTAATTCATTACAAACAGGAGGGAGAGTAAAGGTAGAACCGCAGACACAGAAGGCTAGGGACATCATACATTAAAGAGTTTCCTTACTCTGGATATTACCTCTTCCTGTCAGCCAGTCAAATAAACATGTGACAGGGTGGAAAAAGATCAAGAAGAAAAGAAAGCAGTAAAGTCTGATTAATGATACGTCATGGCTGGAAGTCAACAATTATTTTTAAGAGAGAAGAATCAGACATGGGCTCCAAGCAAAGACACACAAACGAATAAAAAGTTGTTTGGTGTAGCTGTTACCGTCCGCAGTCTCCATCATGCTTGAGCGGCTCTGCCCACGGCTCATACCCCGGACCACGGCGTTGGAGGGCAGGTCCACCCGCGAGCCTCTGGCTGGAGGGGCCACAGCTGTAACATCTGGAGGAGGAGCGCTGTTCTCTGAGGGAGTTGCAGGTGAAGCAGTGGAGGAGAGTCTGAACGAGGCTATCCTAAAGTTTCAGCTCACTTTCTATGTACAATGCTACGCACCGGAATATTAAAGGTGTTTAAACGGAGTAGAAACCAGCATACATGTAAATCTAACTGACAAAATTCAGTCAAAATTAATAGATTGGATTCATTTTGATATAAATTCCTTCAATGGTTTTCTTTTTTTTTTTCTTTTTTCTGTATTTATCCTGTGTCGTACTTCAGTTCTAAGAAAAACATTACATTGTGTTTTGTGCTATCTCTAGTGGACTTTTTTATTTTCCTTATTTCTTCCTTTATTGTTAAAACCTCAAGTAAAGCAAATTCTGTAATAAATGATTTCTGATTTTGCAGTGGAAACTGCTGAATTAATACAGTTAACAGTAGCGTCTCACCAATGCGACTTTGAGCCAGCATGTCTGTCACAGCTGCGGTGTGGGGCTGCTGATGTGGCTGGTGCAGAGGCTGGTACTGAGGTTGGTAATGAGGCTGATACAGAGGTTGGTACTGAGGTTTGTACTGGGGCTGAGGCTTAGCTTGGCTTTGAGGCTGCGGTTTGGCCTCTCCGTGAGACAGTGTGGAGGAGGCTGAGGAGGAAGTGGAGGATCCCTGAACGGAGCGGTTGATCCAAGAGTCCGGGCTCTGCAGGTTGGGATTGACCAAGGGCGGGGGAGCGACCACTGATGACTGCCGGCGCACAGATGTCTCATCTTCAGAGCCTGATGAAGAGTCTAAATAAGAGAGAGAATCGTATGAATTTCAAGCCCTGTGTTCCTCTGGCTAAAGGTGAAACTTGTCTGAAAAAGTGTCTTGTCAGGACGGGAGGATTATCCTTCTTCCTGTCCTACCTGGTGGTGTGCGGGTTTCAATGGGAGACTGGACATAAGTGGAGCGCCGCTTGGTAGGCATGGGCAGTGCCATCTTCTCCTCCTTGTGTTTAGCCAGGGCAGCTTGTACTGCCTCAGTATGGATATCTGCATAGACAGAGAACAATACACGCACTGCGTTAGGGAGAGCTTGGTCCTGGTGCCTTTGGATTTGATTAAAAACAAGGAAACAATGAAGGAAACCCTGAAAAAAGGATTTTAAAATCACTCAGCAAGAGATATTTTTCCCACAACACATGGTCTTCCTTTTCCCCTGATGACAGATTTTTGCTATCACCCAAAGTGGTTTTTGTGGTGTGGGTCTTCTTTCTATACTGGCTTATGTAGAGACTTTGAAATGGCATTATTTTCCTCACTGCTGCTTGAATATTGCTATTATTTCTTTTTAACTATTTCATTGAGCTGTGGGTCCTCCAGTTCATTGGATCCTATCCTAAAGGGCCCCCAAAATGTATCAAAATGTATCAAGGGCAGAAACTATGGCCTAGGAACCAAGTTTAGACCCTGGTTGCTCCAGTCCAAAAGTAGGTGAAGAATCCAGCTTTCCCACTGCTGCAGTGTTTATCTGGTAATTTTTTGTTTAAGAATTCTCAGCATATTGTATTTGTAAAAGGAAAATTATAAGCGAGGAAGTCAGAAGAAAATCTTGGGAGGATGACTGTGGATGACTTTCTCATGGAATCGGGAAACCATAACGGGAGCAGAGAGCAAAGCTGTGTATTTGCCCACACACTTGCCTACACACATGCACACGCAGACACACACAGTAATAAAAGCAGAGATACTTTCACTTGATGACACCCACAGGCACATTAAAAAATGACCACGTGAACAGCTGCACCTTCACGCTGCACAAGAAAAACAAAAGAACAAAAAAACAAAAGCCCACTCACTGACAAATCACATCTATTAACTCGGGACATTATTTCCATTCAAACATCAACACAGTTAAATAAATCATCAAGCGCAGCTCATTACACAGCAGCAGTGGGGACCATAATTACATAACTGGCACTCTGCTGAAGAGATCGCTCCGTTCTACATCCTCCCTCATAATGTGCCGTTGTCCACGCTCGCACGGGAGCGTCAGGAGAGGCTGACTCCTTACACTCGTCTGGGGGGACGAGGGCTGTCTCCGTGGCAATAAGCGGGGTGGGGTGTGTTCTACATCCGCTCCAATCAACAGTGAGATTTGCAGGAAGCTAAAGGCCTTAAATCTAGTATTACCTTTCTTACGTGCCTCTGTGGTTTACTGATGTGAATTTGAATCGGTGGAATCGTTTACAGAACGTGCATATGAAACTCCAGAAACTGGAGCATCATAAAACACAGTCAGCACTGTATTTTAGTGAGCCACAGTGCTGGCAGGTTGTTTAGGAGCAGTAATAACTGGAGGAAGCTAGTGGAGACGAGAGGCCGTTAAATTCTGCGCTTTCTCTGCAGCCCATGAAATAATGAGCACTTTCATTTCTTCTGCTTCTTATTGCTGCAGTGTTTTGTCATTTCTTCCTATTATTCAATTCTTTTGTATCTCTTTTAAAACTCTGCTTTTTTTTTTTTTTTTGCTATGCTAGCAACGGGGCTCTAGGTATGAAAATGTCGCTCGGTCTGTCGGTCGGTCGATCACTTTGATGAACCGAAGACTGAAATATCTCATCAACCTTTGGAGGAATCACCATGAAATTTTGTACAGACATTTATGGTTCCCAGAGGGTGAATCTTCATGACTTTGGTGATCCTCTACGTTTTCCTCTAGCGCCACCGTGGGGTTGACATTTTTGGATCATCGGTTAAATGCCTTGGTAACTATTGGATGGACTATCATGATATTTGGTACAGAGATTCATGTTTGCCTCGGGATGAATAGTAATAACTTTGGTGATTTGTTAATTTCAGGCATAAATATCTCAGGCAGAGATATTTCAATCCAGTCAATTTACCATTTACTACATTTGTCAGTGACGCAGCAAAATGATGGTTATTCCTACATTTATGAAATCTCAATTTACTTGTCACTACAGAGTACGCTACTCATTGTAATATAGGGAGAAGTGAATAAATGAATAAGGGAAGGATTTCAGACACTTGACTGACGATGTCAAACCTTCCAGTTCCCTCTGAAAATTAGCCAGGTTGAAACGGTGCCGTATCAGTGCAATCTTACTGTACTTGAACTGTGCTACACAGTGAGCAGAGTAAAATGGATGGCCCACGGCTCATCATCTCTCTTGTCCTTGCTCTATGCTCCTCTCCTACAGACCGTCTCTTTCAACACTTCAGTCCTAACTTTACTTCTACACTGCACTGTGAAAGACAATGTTGCAGTACTATCCCTCCGTACCTTTCAGCATGGCTCCTCATTCCTCATTTATTTCTTGAGATATTGTGCAAATTTCAATTTTGCCTCTAGTCTATTTTCCTAGCTCTAATCCTTTCTTTGCTGAATCCTCCAATCAGATAAAAAAAAAAAAAAACATTCTGTTGCTGGTCAGACTGAAACATCTTTAGACAACCCCTCCACCAAGCTCCAGCTTTAACAGGCTGACTCTAGCCAGCCTGGTATTAAGCATGCCGGAGTGCGAGGGCGTTTCACATGAGAGGAAAGAATTGTTGAAAAGGCAAGCAGGAAGAGAGAATTAAGAAATGAAACAGGGGGCTTTGGAGGGAGGGAGGGAGGGAGGGAGGGAGGATGCTTTTACAGTCTGCGCCTCAGCTAACAGACACACTAATATCCTCCTCACATGCTCTGTGCTCTTTCACCTCTACTCTGCTGCTCTGCTTTTCTTAAACCTTGCCAGCGTCAGGTTTTCCCCACCAGATGAGTATTCCTCTGTTCTCCACACAGCCTCCTCACACATAGCCAGGCAGTGACATCACTCTGCTTTCACAGACTGGGGGTCCTCACTGAGGGGCTCCCCAGCTGCAGGGTTGCACTGCTGTCTGTCTCTCTCTTAGCCCTTCATGCACACACACACACACACACACACACACACACACACACACACACACACACACACACACACACACACACACACACACACACACATTCACACGCAAACACACACACTTCTTTAATTGGTCCCACTGAAACAGCCCATTGTGTCTGAGATTAAAAACAAGCGGGTTCAACAAGTGAAGCGGATGTAGGCTTTTTAAGATGTAGGGTTTTTTTTGTTTTGTATTAGTGATGTATTAGTTCTTGCTGACCTGATCTGTAGCGGTCATCCCTGGTTCCCCCACCGCGATGAGTTCTGCGGGAGCGACGTTCTCGGTACCGGGACGAGCTGGCGGGGGGAGGGGCGTGGCTGGAGGAGGAAGTGGGAACGGGAGGCTGCACATCGTTCTGAGGGGGCGGCTCCACTGTCAAAGAAACACAACAAAAGATGTATAAATAAATAACACAATGGAAGCTTAATATCTTGCTTCTCCAACATTGTCATCTCAGTTTCTACCTTAGTGGCAACTCCAGGGAGCATCAGTTGCCATTCCTTTCAACACAAACTCCATGTTTCTGTTAAAGGTATCTGGTAGACCTCAAGAAGCCAAAGATCTTGACTTAAATTTTGCCTTTTAGAAGCAAAACAATAATATATGGTGTGTTCATGGAAGAAAGCAGAAAGCTGTGCATTTCCCAGCAAAAAGCAATGACTTCCTACCCTGCTTTAAAAATCTGAGGGTACTCCAGCATTTTTTTTCTTTCTACCCTTCCTGTTCCATGTAAGGTTTTTTTTTTCATTTTTTTGTTTTTTTGTTACATGTAATGCTGTGTGGTAATAACTGAGCCTCAACAGCACAGTACTACACTAGTGAATGAAATTTCTCATATGGACATTGGCCACATTCTCTCTACTGAATGTTAGTTGTATGATTTGCACCAGGGACCGCTGTGTAACCAGCAGCCTCAGTGTTTAGTCGATTCCACCTGCTCCTCGTTTACCGATTCTACTCTGATTCTACAAGTAGAGCCTCCAAAAATAAGCCAGTAACTTGTGTCCGACCACCAGTGGGATGATGGGAAATTAGCACGGCCACTGCAACACTAGCAGGCAGCAGTGAGAATCATCAGGCCTAAAATTACCAGTGTCATTTAGAGAAACAGCCATTTACTGAACATTTACTGCAGTCTACATCTAATTGACATTTCCCCATAGTCATTCTACAATGCAGCTAGGTTAACATTTAGTGATTTTTTTGGGTTGCAAAACACTTTTACAGTGTGAAACCCAGGTTGTAATGACCACTTGTTATGAAAAGAAATGGATGTGTCAACAAGGCAGCTTAGCTGACAGCAGGCAGACCACTGATTTTGTGTCAATAATTCACAGCAATAAGACACTACAAATCAATTTAAATCGGAATCATAACAGACAAACCGTTTCTCTGTTGACTTGGCGTTTTCGCATGTGTATAATCAGAAAGGAAAACAACAGAGAGATGGAAGATGGACAGTTACATCTGCCCAGGAAAAAAAAGAAAAGAGATGACAGGTTTTTACCTGGAGTGTGGATGACGTAGGGAGCCAGGAGTTTGGTCCTTTTCTTCTCATAGCCCTTCTGCGTAATGTCACCTGTAAAACAAAACCCAAATATAATGGGGTTTTTTTTTTTTACAGACTGGGCATGATAAGGCAAAGCTGCTCGTATAACGACAACAAATTCTAACTTAGATTTGATAAGACTAGAATTAATATATATATATATATATATATATATGTACATTCACACTGTCAACAGTCCTGATCTAGAAGAAATTTTTTAAACACACTTCTTCACTGAGCGACATTTTTGCGGAAGCCTTTCCCCATTCAATATTACATAGCAAGTAGGAAGATTTCTTTCTTCTTGATAAAACACATAACAATCCCATTTTAAAAGCGAGATCGTATCTAAAAGTGGTGAGTACCAAGTGACAAGACTCATTCAAGTATTCTCTCCATATTTTGATGATAGAATTAACACGTATGGACTGATCTACTTTCTCTAATGTGTCTGAATGTAGTCAGTCAAGAATCAAGAATGGTGATGGAGGAAGAAGAGAGCAACAGGGAAGAGAAGATGGAAACACAGATGGATGCAGGCAGTGTTGCAGTAATCTCCAGAGATGGCTGAGCACATCAAAGATGTGGCTTGGTTCCAGCCTCGACAACGACACGAAGGGAAAAACAAAGCGTGACTAAATTTGGAAACTTACGGAAGCGTGGGCATGAGATCGGAGGATTCAGACACACCGAGAGAAAACAGAGAGGCACGAAAGCTGAGGACAGGAAAGGTGGGGGACACGCAGAGATAAAACGGGAATGACGAGAACACAGAGGAGGAAGAGACGAAGATGATGAGAGGGAGAGACGACAGAGGTGAGTGACATCAATATAACAGTTACATCAGGTGGACAGAAGAGGAGGAATCCCGAGTCACAAGTGAGAGGTGAGCAAAATGTCCCTTCAACACCCACTTCCTATCCCCCCTGCCAACATCCCATCTGCACCTTCCTCTGGTCCACCAGACCCAACACAGGCTGACTGAGCTCTCAGCTGGCCCTGAAGCGATGCACTGACTCTGCCAAACTCCTCTGTGGGCAAAGCTGTCAGACGTTCAGATTCATCCTAAAAATCCATCTGGAGAGACTGCAGTCACTTCTCTAGTAACTGTGTTGAACAGGGATGATTCATTCAGTATGTCCGCCAATGGCTGCTCTGGTCGCTCTCAAGCCTCATCTTCATCATGATGACTGTCTCAGTGA
Source organism: Xiphias gladius (assembly GCF_016859285.1). Taxonomy (NCBI): domain Eukaryota; kingdom Metazoa; phylum Chordata; class Actinopteri; order Istiophoriformes; family Xiphiidae; genus Xiphias; species Xiphias gladius. The sequence goes on along the minus strand of NC_053420.1, from coordinate 18,673,319 downwards.
CAAGGGACAAACCTCAACATTTGCATACAGGGACTTACAGTACCTGTAAGAATGGGGGACGCCCCTTTATTACGTAAAACAGAAGATGAAATAAGCCTGCCTGCCTCTCTGTGTATAATAACCCTGGGTTGTTTCCACTCTGTGTGATATTGGCCAGTTCGACAGGTGATCCTATTTTGTGAACAGCACTGACTCTTCCGTATCGCTATCATCTCCCAGAGCTCTGAGCTTTAAGCCCTGATTAAAAAGTAGGCTGTGCTGAGATGCACAGCCACGAAAGGGTGAAGCTGTCTGCTACCGTTCGTGTCTCTTCCCAGTTACACCACAGAGGACAACAGAGATTAGATGAGGATTTCCTGGCACACCGGCACAGGTGTACACCCGTCAGGCAAACAACTACATAGAGGACAGACCTAGGGCCGGGCGATAGGGTTGAATTCAGTCACTATACTGAAGGGCAAAAAACAACAGACAGTCAGATGCAGTGTTGCCAGGTGTACAACAATGATCCTCTTTGTACAATAACTTGCAGTGGCTATGATTCACCTCTGCGTCTCTCGCTGAAACGTCTATTTTGACAATTAGTCATTTTTTGTTTTGACGTGCTATATTTTTGAGGCACTGAATAAAATACCTGGGGACTGGGTCAGGTCTAGCTTGGAAAACACACACACACACACACACGCACGCACGCACGCACGCACGCACACACACACACACACACACACAGAGAAAAAGTCTTTGTTTAGAGACAGCAGAAGCAGGTATGTTGCCGCAAATGTGTTTTTATTTGGATAGGTAAGTCTTAGAAAGTTCAGTTAGACAAGGTTTTTATTTTCCTTTTCTTTTTAGACCCAGATAAGTAATATTTTAAAAAACAATTTGTTAGAAGTTGTCTTCTGGATTTGTTTCTTTTTTGATGTAGCAACACCTTAGTAGTTCCCCTCTTTTGGTTGACTTTTTGTTAAACCTAAAAACGATCCATTCTGCAATAAATAACTTTATGAACTAAATTCCATCTGGTTTTATGTTGCTTATCCTTCCTCTAGAGAGCTGGGTTGTAGTGGTCCTGTAGCCTACATATGAACTGTGGCCAAGAGCCATATACGTCGTAAACTCAGTTCTGGATCAGGCAAAACCAAAATTGAGTGTACACAAAATGTCAGTAATAATCCCTCATTGTATAGCGCTCGTGCACAACTACAGCAAATACGCTTGGTCCAAGTTTAACCATGAAGTTGGACTGTAAACTGTGGGAGATAATTTTACTATTTTTACCAAAACAAAAAAAAATTGATAAAAACTATTTTTGTTAAGTATTAATAATATTTTCTTGGAATCTTTACTTTGGACAACAGAAATTTGTAAACCACTAAGACAGTATGATCATGTCACCTCGATACGACTCCACTGAAAGACAGTACACAGACACAGTTATACATTTAACCACAGACTGATCATCTTAACCTTAATTATAACGTCCTAACAGCTATAGCCACAGTTCTTCGGTACAGTAGATGACAAAGCATTGTTTTCAGCGAATCAGCCATCTACACAGTTAAACCACCAAACTGCTGACAGAAATGAGAGTGTTCATGTTTGGAGGGTATCGCCTGAGAGCCCACTCCAACACAATGTCTACTCAGGCACTGAGGAAAAAAGCAGGAAAAAGCAAACACTTCCATAAGTAATGCATGAACGGTACAATTGGCCTCGCTCAGTCACGATGTATTTTTAGCTCATGTGAACAGGCAGTTTCTCTGCAGAGAGACTGAGCGCGAGAAAGAGCGATGGAGTCGGAGATGGGGGAGGGGCTGGCGTGGCATTAAATGAATCTCAAAGTAATCACTCGTCCATCTGGATGATTTGAAATTCATCTGCTTTTTTTATGCTTGTATCATCAGATCCAGGCTCCAGCAGTCGGAGCTAAAGAGTTAAACCTGTGTGAAAGGTGCATCCTATCAGTGAACAACAGGTGAACAGATATCAAAACGGAAATTAAAATGTGGTAAAACTGGCAAACTGGTATATGAGAAAAATGAGAGAAGCCTTTATAATATATCTTAATTTTTCTTTTCTTTTTTTTTAAAATTCAGTGCACTTTGAGCGACCTGAGCTTTATCTTCTATATGAAAAGTGCTTTACAAAATATACCTATTTTTTTCTCTAATTTATTTAAAATCTAAGACAAGAATCTGTTCCTGTCCGTTCAAAATTTACACTAATAAACAGTCAAAGAGGTCTGCTTAAGAGGCAACGCACAGCTCCGCTGAGGTGACGAGGGGCCCACTCGTTAACCCACTTTCTCACAGTGACCCAGTAACGTCTTTCCTAATGGTGGAGGTCACAGTCAAACCATTTCAGCGAGGAGTGTTACAGTCAGGCTTTGCGTGAGGCCGCCACGGCT